>NC_059262.1:2585000-2620000 GCF_017591435.1 Portunus trituberculatus | reverse complement strand
GCTTTGTCTCATTATGATCGTTTATTATTCATATCATTCATAGATATACTTCAAATTTGCTCTCCGTCTATTCCTGGTCACCCAATCAGCCCGGCCAGGCCAGAGATCTATTATGTCATCACCTTATTATCGTTATATTCGCCTTCATTCCTCCCTTTTTCATTACTACTTAGGTTGTCAATCAGCTATGTTTCAAGGCTATAGTCCTAGCATTACATTGTTATACATCTTATCTTTATATGCCGCTTTTTTGTGGTATATTGTCTTATTTTTCTTTATTTTTATTTCTTTGGGTTGTTATTTTTAATATTACTCATATATTTCAAATCTGCTGTTCGTCTATTCCAGCATTCCAGAACTTACACCTTATCTCCGTGTCCGTGTTGTGTCTTTCTTTCTTGTACGCCTCCCCGCCGGCACTTTCCATTCCGTTACTCTGAAGACCATTCTACTAAATTACTTCCGCCGCACCTCACTTCTACTACTTTCAAAAGGCTCTTCTTAAAGCTACACTGGTTTTATAAGGGTGTTCTTACGGCTATAGTAGCATATAAACACGATTTTTTTCATTATTAACAGGGGAACAGTCTTAAGAATCCGGCTAATTATGTCTGCGGCCTTTGAAAACATTCGTGGTGAGAGAGCAAAGCGATTCTGAATATGGATCTATGTGTCGCAATCCGCCGCATCTACCCTGCTGCTCATATTTCACTATATATCTTACCACTCAGATATCACATACACTCAATTAACATCAGAACCCACACCTGAAATGTATATCTACCAACATCACCCTTAGTAAACCATTAATATGAGGCAGAGAACGAGTAAAAAAGTATTAAATAGGAAGAGTAGATGATGTTGAGCTATGCAAGAGTCCGCCATCACCCTCGTCTCCTTTTATATCCCCATTTGTGAGTCAGCGCCATGACCTTTATAAGCTCAAGAAAAGTCAATGCCGGGCTGGGGGAGCGAGCAGGAACTAAATATACCTGCACTAAACATAAACTCATGAACCTGGGCTAAATCATTACATGCCAACATCACTATAAGAAATAAACAATATTGAGCTGTGTAGTACGAGTGGTAGTAATATGCACCACCTGTGTCTATTAATAAGCCATGAAGGTATCAAATACGCTCTGATATGTCGGGTAGAACATGTACACCGATAGAGAGAGGAGAGGAAATTACTCAACACATGCGAACGTGGCATTAGCAAACTGCATCTGTCATTGAACCTGGTAGACTTTCTATATATATCAAAAATACCGGTTACTCCTTCCTCTCGGGCTGCAAGAGTGGGGAGCCCGGACGGGGAAGCATGGAGGCGGGAACAAATAAAAAAAAGCAAAAATCATTATACAAGGGGGATAATGTGTACGTATACGTGGGAATGGCAAGGAGGAACTTCATTATAGATCGGTCATACATTACATACACCAAAATACCGGTTACTTTTCCTCCCTACACCGGTGATCGTACAGGGAGGCATGGAGGCGGGAAGAAATAAATAACAGGAGGCAATGTCTAAAAGGAACAAGCAGTAGCAAAGAACAATGGAGAGAGGAGATGAATCATTGAGGGTGGGGGGCGAGGGGGAGATGGAGGCAAGGTTCAATAAATCAGATTAACTTTAAGTATATTCCAAAATCAAACCATAGTAGCTATATCCCCGAGGTGTGTATGGGGAGATGGAGACGGGAATGGGCTATGGGGAAGGTGAGGGGGGCCAGGATGACGGGTATAAATAGATTTGGTGTTAGTAATAGGGGTAAGGCGGCCCTCTCAAGAGTTGCGCAGCCAAACCATACCATGGAATCCATTACGCGCCCCCTCTTTTCTCCATGATATTCTATTGACAGGTGAGTGAAAACCAGACCCACACCTGCCTACACCCCTTCATTAACACCTACACCACCTGTCCGTCCCATAAACCAGCCTCTAGCGGTGCAAATTAGTGCAAAAATCCAGAAAAAGATGACTAGTGTGAGAAAACTTCATGGGATCTCATATTGATTTACGGATCCCAGAGAAGGAGGGTATATCTCTCAGAGTTTCTCTATTCATACGCCTCTCCCATCCCTCCTAGGACGCGGTGTGGCCGGCGAGGGACCTGTGCTTGAAGTGTGAGCCGCCAGAATGTGGATCAGAGGGTGCAAGATGCGATTTTTGATCAATTTTTAGCAAGTTATAGAAGTGAAGATCATGTTTTGCCTTCGCAGTCGCGCCAACCTTCCCGGATCGTCCATATTTCGGTAACTCAAATATCATCAAACATCATGCTGACACGTACTCAGTGGACATAAGTGACGTGTTTATATCTCAAGTTGAAATTTAAGTGGTGAAGTGAGTGAATTGAGGGATATGAGTGTTGAAATGGTGATAATAATGAACGGTGTGGTGTTTTCAGGTTGGCCAGCCTGGTGACAGCATGAGCGATCTGCCCACCACTCCGTTTGAAGGTGTTAGCTGAGCTCGCTCTCCACCACACTCCATTCTCCTCCACCACATCCCCCATACCTTTACCACACCCAACCACAGGCCCCCTGCCCTTAGCACATCCCACCACACTTCCTACACCTCTCCACCACGTTGCCCACACCACAGTCTAGTTAATCCTTTCTCTACCACACTCCTTGTATTCCTAACACACCACACCACACCTCCTGCCACATTGCTTCCACCACACCCTTGTCTAAATTTCTTACCTCAACCACATTCTGCCACACACCATAAACCTCTTGTCTCTGCCACCTATCCCCTACCACATTAATTTGCATCTACCATACATCCCATACATCTACCACACTACCACATCCCTTGAGCACCTTTTTCTATCTGCCACACCCATATTCTCTACACCTCACGCTTTTTGTCATATTCCTATCTCATCACACTTCCTCTGCCACACTTAACACTAAACTAGCCCCCGTCACACCTTGATTCGGCAGGATGTAGTTATCTTGCTTACCTGAAAACTTACACACACACACACACACACACACTTTCTTCATCTTAATTTACTTTACCTAACCATTCTTCACCTTACCTTACACTGCTTTACCTTCACATAATTTGCCATATAATATCTTACCTTGCCTAACCTAGTCCAGCGTAACCATATTTTACCTTAACGAACACCTTTATTTTACTTATTCACTTTGTATTACCTCACCTTACTTATTAATCTTTGCCAACTTAACCTTACCTTATTTGGTTTTACTTTGCCTTACCACACCTTTCTGCACCTTCCCTTACCTAACCTATTAATCTTACCTTACATTACCTGACCCTACCTAACCTTATCTTACCTCACCCTACCTAACTCTACCATACCTTACGTTACCTTACCTTGCCGTACCATACCTTGCCATACCTTACCTTACCTAACCTAACCTAACCCAACCCTGCCCTACCTTACCTTACCTAACCTAACCTAACCTAACCAGACTTTACAATGAATGCATCAGAAGAGTGTGGGTGTTGCAAATGTATTTTTACGCATGTTCTTGATAAGTTTGATTGTATGCTTTCTTATTCACCAATTGTTGATGTATCATGGGATGTTTTTTTTAGTATTTTCCTCTTCAGTTACTGTCAGGGTGGTGAGGCGAGGTTAAATTAAGATGTGGGATGGTTAGGCTATTCATCTTTAGTTTTATGATTTTTTATGTATCTTCTTTGATTTGTGAGATTTTAGTGTGGTTATTGTTCTTCAAAGTGTGTTTTTATTGGGATCTTTGATTGAAACATGGAGATTCACTTATTTATTTGTTTATTTTACTTCATAGTGTTTAAATTGAAGATCATAGATTGAAATATGGAGACTTATTTATTCATTTATTTACTTCATAGTGTTTTTATTGAGGATCTTGAACTGAAACATTGAGATTTATTTATTTATTTATTTATTTGTTGGTGCATCTTGATACTTAGGTAGTTGTCTATTCTTTCTTTTTTCTTCTTTTTTTCTATCTACATCTGCACAATTATTGATCTGTTTTCTATGTTATGATACTTTGCAGTCTGGTTTTAATTTTGTATATACATTTACTTGTTTATTTATCTACTTTGCATGTCATTATACTTTCCAGTCCAGCTTTAAGTTTATATCTACAAATGAAACACAATCAGTCAGCCAAAGATGTACACCCGTCACCCTTAACACTGTACATTGTCTTAACCTGACCTAACTTCACTGCCCTGACAGTTCTTTCATTAGGATATATTTTTCAGTTTGGTTCTCTGTTATATCTCTCAGTAAGGATGTTTGGTGGATGCTGTACAGATCTTTGGGGTTTTCAGTTTACTATGTGTTGTAATTAAAGTTTATGTATCTTATTATTTTCTATGTGCTTTATGTTTTTGGTACAGTTGGGTCCGTAACTTTTTTTGTACAAGTTATAGAAAAGGAGAGAAAACAATGGCCCTCTGTTTTATTAATTTATTTATTGATTGATTGATTTGACGTGACTAATAGATGCAGTTTGGCTCTCATTTTAATATTCTCAAGAAAAGGGATAATTTTCAGATCGTAATAGCTAACATTGTCATTGTGGAAGTAGGTAATATTCCTATTTTCCAGTGGTGATGTGTCTCTTTCCAATAGGGACTCAAGGGCTGAGTGTGTAAATGTGTGTATGAGTGAGTATGTGGTGCCTCTTCTGGGTCACTGCATAAATGATAGATAAACATAGCTATCTGTATGTACGATAGACCGATAGAAAAAATTAACATAGCTATAGTAGTAATTGATATATTTTGCAAGGTTAAATTTCCTGTGTTAATTGGTAATGTTTGTCTTTCCCAAGTAGACTTAATCCTGGGTAGTCAGTTCCTGCCTGCACTGGCCACTGTTGACCGGGAGAACGGAGAACCAGTGGCCCGGGTTGGAGTATTGCAGTGTCGCAGGTGCAATGCAAGCTTCTTACAGGTGAGTGTGAGTGCTGCCTTGCCTCTCACAGGATGCCATACACTTAACTCTTACGTCACACAGGAAACATACGGTACACTCTGGAACTCCCTGCCTGCTTCTGTGTTTCCATCTTCTTTTGACCTGAACTCATTGAAGAGGGAAATTTTAATATATTTATCCTATTCTATCCATCTCTAATGCAAAAGTTAACTAGTACTCTCAATCATTCATCCCTTTCTCTGGTATACTCTGGAGCTCCCTGCCTGCTTTTGTATTTCCATCTTCTTTGACCTGAACTCATTGAAGGGGGAGGTTTGAAGACACATCACATTCTTTTGGCTGACATTCAGACCTGCTTGGAGACTAGCATCTAAGTGGGCCTTTTAATCTTATTATTTTTGTTGCCCTTGGCCAGATATCTGCTTTTAAATAAAAATGAATAGATAGATAAATAGAAAAATAATAATCTATCTGAGCCTTACTTAAGCTGTGTGTGTGTTGGCAGGTGAGGGAGGCGCTGTCCCACTACCGCCTGCACATCTTTGAGACACACAAGGAGCACTTCACGGTGGTGGTCGGAGGCACCTGTCCACTCCCCGGCTGTATCCTTGGAGCAAAGAAGATCCCCACCATACACTTCCACTGCTCCTACTGCTGCTTCATGTCCACTGAGGTGAGGCACAACACCACTACCACCACCACCACCACCACCACCACCACCACCACCACCACCACCACCACCACCAATACCTTTGTCACTTTTTCTTTCTTTTTCATGTCCAGATTTTTTTTAACCAGATTTTTTTTTTTTTCTGTTATTTTATTTATTTATTTATTTTATTTTATTGTTATTTTATTGTTATTTTCTATCACTACCATCACCAATATCATCTTTGTTACTTTTTTTTTTTTTTTTTTTTATTCATGTCTTTTTATGGTGATAGTTCTGTTTGTTTTGTGGTGTAGACTTGATATTGTGTTGCAGGTAATGGTGGTGATGACTAGAGATGTAATGATATCAAAATTTTGGCCGATTCCGATACCAATACCACCTAATTGGGTCGATACCAATACTACTACTGATACAGATAGTACTACTTGTAGTGATTAGTGCACTGGACACCAGGATGAGGTAGTGGACGGGGAGCGTTATCAGATGGGAGGCTTTGTTTTGGGGGATGCTGTAAGTCGTTCTGAGAACATTTGTGAAATAGGAGCAATTCTAGAAGCTTTTTGAAGCCATTTGCAAAGGTAAATTACTCAGTAATTGGAATGAATATCTTCTCAGTCTTCTGATTCTTGTCAGTTATTTTAAATTCTTACTTCTTACTCCTTTAGCGACCATTTGGTCTTGTGCATTTTCATTATTAATTTTATTGACAATATTTTGGCGATCAAAAATTTTTTTTAAATAATTAAAATTGTAAAACAGACACAAAATATTAGCAAAAGAAACTCATTTTGTTGTGTATGTTTCTCTTTAATTAAATCTGACATCCTTTGATATTAATTCATTAGACATTAGTAGACCAATTCAGAAAAATGAGCTTTCACCTAATCTTTTCAATTAAATAGAAAAAGTTTAGTTTATTCTAAATTTCTAGTGTATTGCTATGATCTTAAATAATTAATATGCAACAAATTATACACAATGCACATGATTACAAAACAGAATCGTTACTTTCTTAGTTATGGAATTTTTACATCCTTAGGTTAACACAAGTAACTCAAAAATTAAACTTGCATTAAAATTAATATACATATATAATTCGAGCTTCCACCTATTCCAGTATGATATCTTGGAAAAGGCTAGCACTAGCACTGTTAATTATAAATCAAATAAGAATATGCTGTTATTTACAATAATGCAAAATGCCTAACTATATATATATATATATATATATATATATATATATATATATATATATATATATATATATATATATATATATATATATATATATATATATACCAAATCATTTTGTTGGATTCTCAATATCTGAAGTTTGACATTCTTAGATTATAGTTCAAAAACATAAGCTTTTCACCTGTGTGAACTTTGTGTGGGTGGAGGAACAGCGTCTGACTGAGAGACAGTGAGAATGCGTGGTGACTCATGACCGACCGTGTGACAGGATGCCGGAGTTCAGCCTATACGCATTTCATACGCGTCCAATTTCTAGGTTGTGGCTTATTACCACAGAAAACAGTATTGTATGACATACAGTAATCACCACGGAAACTTAATACGCCGTATTATGTTAATTTGGTATCATCAATATCTTATATCGAATATATCACTAAGTAGTAAATTCCTTTTAGGTATCGGAAGTATCGGCATAAAATAAGCCGATACCGATACTGATACCCAAAAAATGGGCCGATACCGCCGATTCCAATACCAATACTGATGCATCGGTACATCTCTAGTGATGACTGGTGTAGTGGTGTGTTTTGGCACTGATGGTGATTACAGTAGTAGTGATAATGGTGGTGGTGGTGATGACAGTGGTGGTCTAGTGGTGTGTGTTGGTGATGATGGTGGTGATGATAGTAGTAGTGGTAATGATGGTGGTGGTGACTGGATAATTTTGTGGTGTGTGATGGTGGTGATGATAGTAGTAGTGGTAATGGTGGTGGTGGTGACAGTGGATAATTTTGTGGTGTGTGATGGTGATGGTGATGGCAGTGGTGGTGATGGTGTTACTCTCTTGGCCACAGATCATGGACTTGCCGCTACACATGGAGAAGCGTCACCTGGCATTCTACAGGGAGGTTAGCCTGGTGCTGCGCGGTGATGACATCCAGCGCACCAAGGTATGCACTCACTGCCTCTCACTTCCCCTCCCTTCCTCTCTCACTTTGTCTCACTTCCTCTCACTTTCTCTCTCACTTTGTCTCACTTCCTCTCCCTTCTTCTCATTTCCTCTCACTTTCTCTCACTTTCTCTCTTTTTGTCTCACTTCTTTTCACTTTCTCTCATTTCCTTTCCTTTTGTCTCCCTTCCTCTCGCTTTCTCTTCTTTGTCTCATTTCCTCTCATGTTCTATCCCTTCCTCTCACTTTCTCTCCCTTCCAGCCACTTCTTCCCCTTTTTGTCTCTCTTCCTCTCACTTTCTCTTCCTTCCTCTCACTTTCTCTTCCTTCCTCTCACTTCTTCTCCCTTCCTCTCACTTCATCTCTCCCTTCCTTTCACTTCCTCTCCCTTCCTGTCACTTCCTCACCTCTCTCCACCTGTGCACTGTTGACAGATCTCTATCCTGTTATAAGAAATGCATGAAGAAATCTGAAAACTGGTGAAGTATTTTGGCAGAATGAAAAAAATAATCTTCATGAAAAAAAAACTGTTTGTATTTTTCAAAGTGGGAATATATTACTGGAGGTACTGAGACATTTAAAGAAGAGTCAAAGTAACTAAATATTAACTGCATGACACTTTTTTTTTTTTTTTTTTTTTTTTTTCCCATTATATTTCTGTAAACCTGTATCAACATTCAAATTAGACACTGAGATACATAAAGAAGACAATACAACACCTTAACCCGTGTGTCCTGTGTGGTGCAGGTGTACACATGCGGCGAGTGTGGCATCAAGATCCAGGGCACCGTGTCCATCGTGCGGCACCTTTTAGCACATGACACTGACCAGCAGAAGCCCGCCATGGCACTCTTGAACGGCACTGGTGACGGCGGTGGCCAAGCGCTGCTGAACGGGGAAGGTAGATGTGATAGTGACAGCGGCGGCGGCAAGGAAGGAAACACATTCTCCGAGCACGTGTTGGCTGGAGAAAATGGCATTGTGAATGGGTATGAGGAGAGGAAACCAGTGGAGAACGGTCTGAGTCTGAAGGAGGAGAGCGTTGACGTACACTTCATGCGCAGCCTACAGGGGATGGACGGCGGGCTAGGGATAGGGCACTACTACCACAGTGAGGGGGAGATGGGTGATGGGGAGGCCATGGACATTGCCTCAGACCCCCAGCCGTACCTGCACAGCCCCTTGGAGAGCATGCAGGTGGAGATTAATCCTTTGGACATCCTCACAACTGTCATGGAGGAGGACCAGAAGAGCACCAATCCTGTCTTCCCACCTGAGCACTTCCTCCTCACCTTACCTGCCCCTGCACACTTCTTGGAGGGGTCAGGTGAGGTGGTGGGGCAGGAGGAGGTGGCCGAGGGGACGCCAGAAGCACAGGAGCAGGATGAGGATGCAGGAAGCACAGAAGGATACTCAGATGTCCCTAGCGATATCTTACTGGACCATCCGGGGCTGTACAACTGTGACCGCTGTGAGGAGACCTTCCGCTACCAACACCAGCTGGTCACACACAAACACCAGGTGGGTCTTATACCTTCTTGTTGAGTGGTGGAGGTAGTAGCGTGATGTGCGTCTGTGTGTTTGTATATTGATTGATTACTTATGGTTTGTGTGTGTGTGTGTGTGTGTGTGTGTTTTGGATTCTTTGTGTCATTAGTTCATTGCATATGTTTTTTTCTGGTTTCTCTTTATGAATTCCTTGTTATTACTTTATTGTACGTCCTCATATTTATTCTGTGTTCATTTCAGTCATTCCTCAAACTAAATTTTCATATCCCTCAATCACCAACGTCATATTTATACTCACTCTATCATTTCTCAAGCTCATACTCTGTCATTCCTCAAACTCATATTACCATCCCTCAAACTTATACTCTGTCATTCCTCAAACTCATACTGCATCATCCCTCAAACTCATACTATATCATTCCACAACCTTCTTCCACCATCTGACCCCCTTCTGATGGTGCCACAGGTTCACCAGGCACTTGAGGCCCAGTTTGAGTGCCAGGTGTGTGGGCTGGATTTCACAATGGTGCAGGAGCTGAAGAGACACATGATGACACACTCGGGGGGCAGCGTCTTCTCCTGCAGCGTGTGTGGCCAGACCTTCCCTGACCGGCCAACGTTGAAGGCTCACACTGTCACTCATGGGTCAGTCTACTTTGTTGGTCAGTTAGGTTAAGTAGATAGGGAGTTAGTGTATTGGTTAGGTTAGGCTAGGTTAGGGTAAGGTAAGTTTGGTTAGGGTAGGTTAGGTTAGTTTGGGTAATTTAAGCATGCCAGTAAGTGTTAGTCAGATTTGCTTGTTAGTCAGGTTAAGAGAGCAGGCAGGAACTTAGTGTGTCTTGGTTAGGTTAGGTTAGGTTAGGTAGTCAGTTACTCGAGCAGGTCAGTTGGTCAGAGTGAGTCAGTTAAGCATTCATTTTGTCAGTTATCCATTGTGACTACCTATTCGCTCAATGTGTTGTATCAATGCTGGTATAAACTTTCTTACTCCATGTCCTCAGTCTCCTCCTTCTCCTCCTCTTACATCCATCTCTAATATTCTCTAATTCTAATACTCACTTCACAACCTCCATACATCCGTCATGACTCTGCCTATTGACTTTATGTATTGTTTAAGTCTCAGTGCTGGTATAAACATTCCTACTTCTTTATGTCCTCTGTCTCCTCCTCCTCTTACATCCATCTCTAGTATTCTCTGATTCAAATGCACCACTTCACAACCTCCCACTGTCATTTGTATTCCTTGTACTGCAGGGGATCCACGGAACGCTCCAACAAGTGTGAGTCATGTGGCGTGGAGTTCCCTTCCAAGTCTGAACTGACGCGACACATTGTGAAGTACCAGGGAACGTGTAACCCCAACAAGAGTGGTGAGTATGTGTACTTGTAGGAGAGAGAGAGAGAGAGAGAGAAAATGACTTGCACTAAACCGTCACATCATTCTCAGCTTTAATTAGATATATTAGGGAATGACGTATTTAAGAGTTCTGGTACTGTGGGGACTATTGGTATTTATATCCAAACAACTATTTTTCAGGGTCATAGTTATTCAATCCGACTAGATGTGTGTGTGTGTGTGTGTGTGTGTTTCTGTCTGAGAGAGAGAGAGAGAGAGAGAGAGATATAATGACAAACAAAACCACCTCTTACCTCACCTCTAGTCAGTCACTCATCCTTGCAATACCTGCCACCAGAGGGCGTTCGTTGTGCCACATGTGGAGAGGACCTGCCCACCCTAGAGGCCCTGAAGGTGCACCGCAGGACAGCACACCCCACCCCTGAGGTCACCCCGGGCTCCGGCAAGAAGGGCTTCGAGTGTGACTACTGCGGGAAAACTTTCAACTGCCGCTCCAACCTTCGTGACCACTTGGTGAGTCTTGCAGTATGTCAGTCTTGCCTCTTGCCACATCTCCAGACTGACAGGTGTGTGGTGTCTTGCTAATACCTGTATGTAAGCCGGCAGTCTCATAGAGCACAGTCAATGAGTATACTTTTTCTTGTTGAGTTTTAAGCCTGATCTGTTAACACATTCCCTATGTAGCCTCTTCACTGTTATGGTGTGCCTTTTGTAAGCATTCAGAGTGATGTTAACACTTTGCATAGAAGCAGAAAATGGAGGGATAGAAATTTAATATTATTTCTTCCACTACAAAAGAAATGGTGTTGTAAGGGACTGCTCTATAAGAACAAGTGTATAGAAAGTAAGTGATATAGGAAAAATTACTTAGAAAACCAGACAAATAATAGTGTAAAGCAACAGACACAACCCACTGTACTCTGCCTGTCTAAGTATCAGTGCTGGTATAAACATTCATACCCTTCATGTCTTCTGTCTCCTCCTCCTCTTGCATCCATCTCTAGTATTCTCTGATTCAAACACCACTTCACAACCTTCATCCATCCATCATGACTGCCTATTGACTTAATGTATTGTTTAAGTCTCAGTGGTGTTATAAACATTCTTAGTCCTTCATGTCCTCAGTTTCCTCCTCCTCCTCCTCGTCATGCATCGTTAGCATTCTCTGACTCAAACACCCCTTCACAACCTTCATTCATCCATCATGACTCTGCCTATTGACTGCATGTATTGTTTAAGTCTTAGTGCTGCTATAGATATTCTTAGTCCTTCATGTCCTCTGTCTCCTCCTCCTCTTGTATCCATCTCCAGCATTCTCTGACACACACACACACACACACACACACACACACACACACACATACACACACACACACACACACACACACACACACACACACACACACACACACACACACACACACACACACACACACACACACACACACACACACACACACACACACACACACACACACACACACACACACACACACACACACACACACACACACACACACACACACACACACACACACACACACATATATACACATATATATATATATATATATATATATATATATATATATATATATATATATATATATATATATATATATATATATATATATATATATATATATATATATATATATATATATATATATATATATATATATCACACACACACACACACACACACACACACACACACACACACACACACACACACACACACACACACACACACACACACACACACACACACACACACACACACACACACACACACACACACACACACACACACACACACACACACACACACACACACACACACACACACACACACACACTGGAACAGAGAAGGGAAAGAGGGGATCTGATACAAGTTTATAAATTGATCAATGGAATGGACCAAGTGGATAATGAGAAACTGATTCTGAGAGAAGAATATGGCATTCAAAGCACAAGATTGCATAGTAAAAAGCTGAGAAAGGGAAGATGTCTGAGAGATGTTAAAAAATATAGTTTCCCTCAAAGATGTGGAGATGTGGAACAGTTTGAGTGAAGAAGTGGTGTCAGCAATGAGTGTGCATAGTTTTAAAGAAAAATTGGATAAGTGTAGATATGGAGATGGGGCCACACGAGCATAAAGGCCAGGCCCTGTAAAACTACAACTAGGTAAATACACAACTTCCCAGCCAGGATTTCACACCCACTCTGCCCTTCAGGTGGTGCACACCGGGGAGAAGCCTTACCCGTGTGACATCTGCGGCAAGTCCTTCAGCTTCATCCACAACATGAAGACCCACCGGCTGACTCACAACGAGGGGAGGAATGAGGTGTGTCCATACTGTGACAAGGCGTACAAGAGCAAGATCTCCCTCTACTACCACATGAAGAAGGGTAACTGCAAGGGACTCTCCACTAAAGAAGTAAGGGGAAATGTGTGTTGTTTTCTGGCACTTGATTTTTCTTCCTACACTTTCCTTCACCTCACACAGTATCGGTACTGGTATTGCTTGTATATGCTTCCAAAGACAACTAATTATTTTCTTGTATTAATTTTATTTATCTCCAAAGACATATTTAAGAGTAATGGTATTGTGTGGACTTCCTGCTCCTATTCGTATTTATATCCAAACAACTATTTTTCAGGGTTGCTGTTATCCAAAGTGACTATTTTTAAGAGTTGTGGTGTTATAAGGATTCCTGAGATATTGTTTTCCTGGATTTGTTATATGTAGCTCCAAAGATAATGATTTTTAAAGGTTACCGTGTTATTTTTTCTGGATTAGTTTGATATAGTTCCAAAGATGGCTGTTTTAAGGTTACAGTATTATAAACATTCCTGAGATGTGATTTTCCTTGTTTCATGTTATGTTCTTATTATCTCCTCATTTCCTCATACCATTCTTCATTCATTCTCAAGGTAAGACTAGCTTCTCTTCTCATTCCAGGGACTGCCACATGTAGACCTGATAGTTTCTTGCAACTTTCCCTATTTTCTTTTGTTCTTATGTTTATTACCTCTTCCTTTCCTCATGCCATTCTTCATCCATTCTCAAGATAAAATTGTTAGCTCCTCTTGTCATTTTCTTGCAGCTTCCATTATTTCCTTATGTCCCTCACCAGAATCTGTTTTTAATCCATCACTCGTCACCCATCTCTCTGCCAAGGTACCAGAGGGCTACCACCGATGCACCGAGTGTCTGCAGATGTTTGCCAGTGAGGACCGGTACAAGAGCCACAAGGAGAAGGGCCACTGCCAAGTCTCACATCGTTGCCAGCACTGCGGCCTTAGGTGCTCAACGGAAGCCAGGCTGCAGAACCATCTCCAGAAGGGCTTGTGTCTTAAGAAGGTGTGTATGTGTGTGTGGGGGAGGTGGGGTGATTACAAGGGTGTGTATGGGGTGGGGCAGTGTTTAGTGTTATGTGATATGGAGGAGGTCTATGGTGGTGTTGGAAGATGTGAGGTTCTGGGGAAGTGTTGAAGGAAAGCGTAGGAAGGATGTGTGGTTGTTTAAAAGTGTGTTAAGATAGTACATGTAGAAACAACTGAGAAGTGGGCAGTTTAGGATGGTTTGTGAGTGTAACTAAGAAATAGCAAGGAAGATTAGTGAGTGTTTGTAGACATAGAGAAGAGTATGTGGTTGTGTGAAAGTGTGTAACGTAGGATGGAAGGAGTAGAAGTAATTCAGAGGTGGGTATTATAGGACAGTTTGTGAGTTTAACTAGAGAATAGCAAGGAAGATTCACGAGAGTTTGTTGACATAGAGAATAACATGATGGAGCAACACAATAAGTAAATTCCCCAATAACACACCCTTGCACACCTTAGGAATCCTCGGGAGGCGGCTCAGACCCTCCACCGAAGCGGCGCCGAGCCCACAACAAGGAACGAGAGAAGCCACAGGAGGAGATTGTGTGTGACCGCTGCAACTACACCAAGGACTGCTGCTGCACTTCTCCTGCAAGCACTGTGGCAAGCGAGTGTTCTCCATCATGGCCTACACAATGCACCAAGACAAAACCTGCTCCATTCTCAAGCAGCGACGGGAGCGCATCCGCATGGCCATCATGGAGAAGCGGCGGAGGAGGGAGGACCCGAGCCTTCCCCCCTTGCCTGACCTGCCGCCACTGCCCGAGACCCCGGTGCACAATTCAGGCCGGTACACGTCCCACAGAAAGCTACTGATGCTTGACCACAGAAGACCCATAAAGACGGAGAAAACCACACCAGTCAAGGAGAAGAAAGTGGTGGTCAAGGAAGAGCCAAAGGAGGTGAAGGAGGAGGTAGTCACACCCCCTGTCACCACCACACCCATCACCACCCCCATCACCGCCCCCATCACTACCCCCATCACCACGCAGGGGGATGGTGAGGGTGACGACAGCAGCTCAGGGAGTCTCACGGATCTCTCCACCTTCACCTCACCAAACATCCTGCAGCCGGTCACCAACGCCAGCGAGTGAGGTGCGAGGTGCCGGCCTGCAGTGCCCCTCCTGAACCTGGCACTGCTGCCCTACCTGCTGGGTCAGAGTAGGTTGTGAGCTGAGCCTACCCACGCTGGATGGGCTCGCTTTGTACTCAGTTATCGTACCTGACTTTCCCTACGTGCCAAAGAAAGGCTAGTGTTGATGGCGATGGTGGACGGAGAGGCAGAGAAGAAGAGGAAGGGAAAAGGACTCCTCGTGTTGAGTTCCCACATGACAGACAGTTCCAGGACTTGAGGGCTGAAGGAAAGGCAGTGGAGATGAACGAGGGGAGAGAGGGAGGGGATGGAGGAGGTGTGGCAGAGGCAGAGACCATGGGGATGGACCAATGAATTGTGAAGAGACTAGAGAGACAAAGAGAAGGGAGGAGAGGAGGGGGAGGAGGAGGAGGAGGAGAAGGAGGTGTGTTAATAAGAGGAGAGCTGTGTCACCTCTCTGTCACACATATCCAGCAAGGAAAAGCATTGTCTTGCATCTATTTAGTGAGTGTTTCCTCCTTTGCTTGTGATAGTAAATTTAAGCTGAGACACGAAGGAGAGGCAAGGTCACAAGACTGGCCGAGTTGACAGGACGCTTGATGCACGAGTGAGTGGCAGCCGTGTCACGTGGGTCCCTCTGTGCCAACAGGAGGGAGTTTTATCAGTGTTTGTTAGCGTTATTTGTACGAGAGGATGTGGCAGCGTAGGCTTGGGTTTGTGTGCGGACCAACTCAAATGCATGACATGAAATACATTGGTGGTGGTCAGTGAGGAGTGTTGCATGACTGCATGTTTTTTTCAGTGGCAAGAAGGAAAGTGTTGTGCGTTGCATTGCATTGAAGTCTTCCTGATGCCTCGGTGAAAGACACTTTGTCAGCCAAGAGTGACAGTCTTAACTTGTTGCCACAACCTTGAATGAACTAACCACTGCAACTCACTGTCTGTCTGAGTGAGGTGAATGCTGAGTTCAGGAGCCAGCGTGTGACAACTCATGTTACTTAGACGGTTTGTTAAGGGACGCAGCGAAAGGTTGGTTTATTATTCTGGTGTATTGGTAAAGTAATCATCTTTTTTACTGGATGTTGGAGTGTGTGTGTGTGTGTGCGTGCGTGCGTGTGTGCATGTGTGTGCGAACAAATTAAACTGTATGAGTCAAGATTGAACAAAAAGCCAGGACAACAGAATGCATTACAACCTTGACAGTGCATCAGGAAAACAAACAAAGTAACCAACTGACAATACATCCTCATATGAAATAATGAAGTGCTAAAGAAAAAAGAAAACGAAGAGCGACATTTTAAACGTAACCACTCAGGAAATGTTTGTTGTGTTTTCTTGAATGTAAACTGTCATTTCTTTTTCTCTGGGACCGTCAATTCAATGTCTGCTGCTTATGTTGACTTTCTGTTTCTTTGGCTTGTCTGAGAGTGCGTCGTATGTTGCGTGGGTGACAGTTCCGTTCCGTTTCCTTCCGTTGTGTTCCGTTCCGTTTCTTTTTATTCTGGTCTGTTTTGCTCCTGTTCTGTTCTCTTCAATTCTGTTCCGTTTCACTCTTAAATTCTTCCTTTCCATTCTGTTCTATTTTTCTCCTGTTTCATTCCTTTCTCTACTGTTCCATTTTGCTCCTTTTTTGTTCCATTCCTTTCAATTTTGTTCCATTTTGCTCCTGTTCTCTTCCGTTCCTTTCCATTCTGTTCCGTTTTGCTCCTGTTCCATTCCATTCTGTTCCGTTCCTTTCCAATTTGTTCATTTTGCTCCTGTTCCATTCCATTCCGTTCCTCTCCATTCTGTTCCGTTTTGCTCCTGTTCCGTTCCTTTCCGTTCTGTTCCGTTTTGCTCCTGTTCCGTTCCGTTCCTCTCTCAAGACAATGTTGAGTTTGTATATGTAGAATTTTTAAGTCCCTGGCAATCCTTAGGTTATTTGTGTATGATTTTGGTGTTACTATTATGAGCATTGCTATTATTGTTCTTTTACACTGATGTTAAAACAGCTAAGGTATAATTCACTTAAGTTATTTATGTATTTAATTTACGTAATGTTGATGCCGGTACATAAGATGGAGTGTTTATCCTCGTGTATCTGTTTCTCAATATACCAAGCCACTGCTGCTCCTTGAAATATTAAAAAAAAGAAATATATAAAGCTTTCACCCTTTCATCTTTTGCCTCCATAGATACAACTCTCTCTCTGTCTTTCTCTTTTTGTCTATCCATACCTCTCTCTTTGTCTATCCATATCTCTCTCTCTCTCTCTCTCTCTCTCTCTCTCTCTCTCTCTCTCTCTCTCTCTCTCTCTCTCTCTCTGACATATTTCCATTTTCCACTGCTATCTGGCTAATCTTTCCACAATTGCTAACATCACTCATACACCTGACTTGCTCCACCATCTCCAAGCATTTTACTTTAGTCTGTCTACTCTAAAGTGGCTCATGGGTCTCACATTGAATGGTGCCCCAGGGAATGCGTGGTTGTCCTATCTTGAGACAAACCGTGAGCTGTCCTTGTAAAAAGTGCATTGATCAAGAGAAAAGTATTATTCACATCAAATCAATTACGTTAACAAGCTACAGTATGTTTTAAATCCAGGAGCCATTTTACAGTAGCCAGACTGAGTATACCTATAAAGTGCTTAAGCTATCATTCTTTATTCCCCTTCTTTGTTCTTGATGCTTATAAAGACTTCATACATTGCCAGGAACCAGTTTACAGTAGACAGACTATACCTGTTAAGTAGATAAGCCATCATTTTTATCTCCCTTTCTTCTTGATGCTTATAAAGACTTCATACATTGCCTCTAGTGTTGGGAATTGTTGTTTATGATTGCTAAAAGAAGGAAAGGTTAAAAGTTGGCCATAGTATTCAATATGTACTGTTTGTGGCAATTCTTTCATCTTTTTTTTGTTAGTATATGCAATGATAGCACTCTCTCTCTCTCTCTCTCTCTCTCTCTCTCTCTCTCTCTCTCTCTCTCTCTCTCTCTCTCTCTCAGTGATAAAAAGAGAAAAAGTATTAAAAAGTTATCATAGTGTTCATTTTACACCTTTGATGACTATAAGTTCCACCCTTGATAGATAGAATTCCTCTCTCTCTTCTTCTGTATCCCAATCCTTTATATTTACTAGAGAAGAAAAAATAATGAACCATATCCATTTTATCCAGAGTAATGTTTTGTTTATCTATTATTACTCAAAAATTATTAAAAAGGCTTGGAATTTTTGCTCTGACATTATATAGTGTTGATTAAGCCTCTCTCTCTCTCTCTCTCTCTCTCTCTCTCTCTCTCTCTCTCTCTCTCTCTCTCTCTCTCTCTCTCTCTCTCTCTCTCTCTCTCTCTCTCTCTCTCTCTCTCTCTCTCTCTCTCTCTCTCTCTCTCTCTCTCTCTCTCTCTCTCTCTTGCCAAACATGTACCGAGAGAGAAATACCACTAAAGTTTTGATGTGGTGAAGTATCTGTCTTTATCAATTCATCTACTTAAAGCTTGCATATTTTCCTCTATTCTTTCATTATTCTTAACTCCCCACTAAAGTTTTGTTGTGAATAAGTTTCTTGTCTTTATCAATTCATCTATTTAAAGGTTGCATATTTTCCTCTTTTCATTATTCTTAACTCCTCACTAAAGCTATGATAAGAATAAGTATGTCTTTATAAACTTATCTATTTTAATGCTTCCCTGTTTTCCTCTAATCTTTCATTCATTATTCTCAACTCACCACTAAAGCTTTGATGTGAATAAGTATCTTTCTTTATCATTTCATCTATTCAAAGCTTGTATATTCTTTTCTGATCTTGTTTTATATCTTGGCCTACAAACCTCTTACATTTCTTCCCTTTTTCTCTTAGTTAATCTTCTTCCAGTGCTTTATATTCTTCACACAGCTTGGGAACCTTTGATATGAATTGCCACCATCTTTACCCATCATTCTATCTTGTACTCAAAGCCTGTTGTCTGTCTATATGTACCTGTCTATCTATCATATTCAAAATCTGCTTTCTTTCAATCTACATATCTTATTTTTCAAAGTCTGTTATCTTTTAATCGATCTATCTTATATTCAGTGTCTTATCTATCAGTGAATCTATCTTGTATTCAGTCTTTTATTGAAGTCTTATCTGTCATTCTATCTTATATTCAGAGTCTGCTGTCTTTTATTCCATCTATCCTATATTCAACATCTTATCTATTACTATCTATCTTATATTCAAAGTGTGCTCCCTATCAGTCTACCTACCTTATATTCAAAGCCTCCCTATTCAGGTAATTTTTGTATTTATTTATCTATTATTTTTTTATTGAACCATGTCTTACTTCCTTTGTAAATTGATACCTGTCTATCTTGTGTTCAAAGCCTCCTCTCCCCTCTCAGGATATAGAAGAGGACATGGAATAATTAAGCAGTACATTTTTGGTGTTATTAGTTGAAGTAAATATAGAAATCGGAAAAAGAAAATATAATAATGGTAAACACATCTTATATACCGGCAATCTGGGTATTTATTTATTTATTTATTGTGAATCTACTACTACTACTACTACTACTACTCCTTCAGGCTAATAGTGCACAATAGTATAAGTAATAATGCATTGGGTTTTTTTTTTTTTATCTAATTTTCATCCTGTGACATTGTGAGTGTGTGTGTGTGTGTGTGTGTGTGCGTGCGTGCATACGTTAAAAAAATTAGTCATGGGCATGGAGTCATTCTTTCCTTGCAAATTTTCGCTGTGATAGCCAATAAAAAAACAAAAACAAAAAAGAAAAGAAAAAAAAATGAAAAAAAATAGGGTTCATTGAGGCACAAGGGCACAGGAGGAGATCACAGGGATAGATGGGGGATGCAACTGATTCACTCGTCTAACTCCACAGCAGCCGTATACGATAGTGTGGTAGTACGTAACCTGTATTGTGTGAGAGAGGGGCATTAGTACACCAAGAAGCACAGGGGAAGGAAGTTTGCTTAGGTGTTGTTGAGGCAGGCAGGAAGAGGTGTGTGTGAGTCTCAAGGTGGAAGTCTGGTTATAAGAGGAGGAGGAGGAGAGTGTTTGTGTTAGAAGAGAAGGAAGTGTTTTATGTGTTAGCAATGAAAGAGGAATGCTTTGGTTAAGGAAAAGGGAAAGTTTGAAGTTATAGAAAAGAAAGAAAGGAGAAGAATGTGTTTAAGTTAGAGGAGAAATAAGACAAATTCTTAAGAGAGGAGTGTTTTAGATCAGAGGAGAATGAAGAGGTCTGCTTTGGGAAGGAGAAAGTGTAATGTATAAGAGAATGGAGGAGAACGAGACCATTTAAATCTTAGAGGAGAAAGAAGAGGAAAGTCATAGAACAGAAATAAGGGAGGAGAAAGAAAGCGTTTAAGGTTTAGAGAAGAAAAGCAAAGTGTTGAAGTCTTAGTAGAGGAAGAAGAGAGGAGAAAAAGTTAAGGCAAGCTTATAGAAGAAAAGAGAGGAAGAGAAAGTGTTCCAAGTCTTAGTGGAGGAAGAAGAGGTTTGGTTAAAGTTTTAAGTGGAAGGCAGGAATGAAAGGAATTGTGTGAAGTGTGAGAAGGAAGAGGATTAATATTCTCAAGCAAAGGAAGATGTAATGGCAGGAAGTCACCTCATCTGTCTCACCGCCCCATGCCTGTCTGCAAAGTGTCCAGTGCAAGACGCAGCAACATCGACTCACCACATCTCATCACCAGAATGTGTTACAGCATTCACAAAGCAAGACAACTAACTCCAGTGACTCACCACTAACTCACCACTACACCCCATCATCACTCAACACTTCCGAGTCACAGTGAACGTGGTTGTGATGTGTAATACTTAACTCAGCCCCTCAGTGGGACTCACAGACACTCGGGGCACATCAGGACAGGGATTGGAAAGTGTCTGGCTTGTGATAATGTGTCACAATGTATCATCTCGCGTTGGAATGTATCGTCTTGCGTTGGAATGCGTCTTATCGTTCCATCTCGCCCTGACAAAGTGTGATACAACAAATGCTCTTGGCGATTTTTTGTAGCATTTCCATAGTGTTGGTACTGACAGCCTGTGTTTCCTGCTGGGCATTACATAAAGTTCCTTAGTTCACACTGCTGCTGTTGACGTCGTGTGGGAGGTTGTGACGCTGCAGGATTCGTGTGTGGACGGTGAAAAGTGCATCTCTGTTGTGTCTTCCCCCAAGGTTGTCTTTTGATTCTAATAGTGTTTTGTGACGTTAAACTCTTTGGTGTCTCGTCAATCACCAGGTTACTTTTTGCATTGAGGTCAGTGTTTGCTGTCTGCTTTGAAAACCACTTGTATGGGGGATCATTAAGAAGCATTGCCAGGCTTGTGTGTTAGCAGCAGTGAACTACAAGCCTTAGGAAGGAACACAATAAGGATGCTTTTTACACCCTCCAAACACCTGAGTCCTGGTTTTTGAGTTCAATGTCTCTATCCTGACTACTTTCAACAGGCTCTGGTACACCTTGCAAGGGTTGACCAGGGTGTTTTGTGACCCCAGCGATAGACTAGCAGGTTTTAGTGGGCGTTGTTGGGGTTTTGATGGGTGTTTTGATGATTGCAGTGATAGTTTGGCAAGAATTGATCAGATAACCACCCTTGACAATGTGACTAACAGCATTGAGGCCTGTGAAAGTAGTGCTGGTGAGAGAGCAAGGCAATTCAAGCTTTATTTTCAGTAGAACTTTTTAATTGGGTATCAGGGTCATGACAGATTCGTCTGGAAAAAAAAAAAGAACAGACAAGTCACTCAAGCTTCCACTTTCACAAAAAAACAGCAAGAGCAATGCCACACAGCAAACACAGCAAGCCGGCGCCACAGCAATGATCCTCGCCGTTTTGTGAGACTTTGTGATACCAGACAACATGGGACAGGACTGAGTGAGCAAGTCCACACAAAGTCCATACCAGTCCCTTGCCAAGCACAGTGTATACTTTGACAGACAAATGCTGGTCTAGCAATAGTGCCAAAGCAGATACCAGTATGTTCGTAGGCCGTCTCTCGTAGGACACTCACACACACAGGTAGCTGGTCATGAGGCTGTAGTGATATTTGTACTGTTTTGTTGATCTTCTGGTAGCCGGCAGCACAGCGTAGGTGGCGAGGTACATATCACCAACCCAAGTGTTCATGAAATAGTGTTACGTAGTGTGTTACATAGAGCAAGTTGTCACCGCCGCCGCCGCCGCCAACACTTTATTACCACCGTATTCTCAAATGTTTCAGTGTCTCGCCTTGACTGCTTTCAACAGGCTGCACTGGAGGTCACTGCAGGTTTCCAAGGGTGTCTTCTTAGCCTCACTAATTGTTTTCCAGACTAGTGGAAGTTACTGGATGTTTTTATAGTGACAGTGATTGTTTTCCAGGCTGTAGTGGAAGTTATTGCAGTGTTTTCATGATTGAAGTGATAGTTAGTGGATGTTTATAATGACTGCAGTGATGGTTGTCTGGACTGTAGTGGAAGTTACTGGGATTTGTAAGAAGAGAAACATAGCTAAGTGAACCTGCCTGATCATCTCTGTGGCCTGTGGAAGTAGTTGTGGAGAGAGAATGTTTCAGAATGCGTCTCTTAGTCTTCAGGGTAACGGCAAGGAACTGATGCATATCCAGGGTTGTCCGTGAGGGCGTGCAGGCGACGTCTCACTGTTTGCTGTTTGTTGAGCCGGGAGTGAAATGCGTTATGAATGAGTTTTGTTCCTTGAGTAAAGTTTGTAAATAGGATTGCATGTGAATTCTTTTAATGTTTTGATTATATTTAACAGAACTTGTCATATTTTCTTCTTTTTTACATGACACACTGAGGTCACAAGACATGCTTATCTATTTATGTTCCCTAACTTATTAATTTTACCACATGTACTGACTCTACATATAAACTAATTTATTTACTTTTTACATTTAGTTTTATCATGACAGTTTTGATTATATTTAACAAAACATGACTTTTTTCATGTATGACACACTGAGCCCACAAGACATTACTACCTATTTATATTACCTAACTTATTAATTCTACCTTGTTGTGTCTTGATTTTACATAATTTGTTTACTTTTGCCCCACATTTCAGCTTCTTCATGACATACTGGGGTCAAAACACATTATTACCTCCTTGTTGTATTTTCTTATTTATTTGTTTCTATCATGTGCTGTATTTTTTCTATATGTCCAAACTTGTTTCTTTTAATATCCTTTTTTTCTTTTCTTTTATTTAATTCTTTTTTTTTTCAGGCCACAGGTCACATTTCCTTCCATTCAAACTGCCTACCTCTTATGTTTCACCTTGATCCTACACCTGTTCATTTATCTTATTAGTGATTCATGTTTTCCGCATATCATTCCATATTCTTTTCACAACTAAGACTGTCACACTTCATCACTGTTATTTAGACTTACTTACTTTTTTGTTTACATTCTACCTTTATTCTTTTTTTTTTCCATCATTCCATCCTTTCATGACTAAGGCCACAGCACATGTTTTTTTTTTTTTTTTTTTTTTTTTTTTTTTATCAGGAATTTAGTGCATCACTGTATTTATTTTTTATATTCAGAATTTGTTGTTATTATTTTCATTCAGGTTTAGCAAAAGCTTCATGGTACATACATACATATTTAACCTTTTCCATGACAGATTATTACTTCCATTTATATTCCCAAACTCATGAATGTAACTTGTACAATATTTTACGTCCCATCTTTCCACACTCACACACACACACACACGCTTTCATTCCATTTCCATTTACAAACTCACTGATACCATGAATCTTACACTATTCTCATTATCTCACACACTAAACCATCTCTACTCCATCTCTTTTCAATTTCCCATGTTTACTTTACATCTTGTACCATCCCACCTTTTTACTCAATCTATTTCTATCCACACACATTACCTACATAATCTCACACACATAAACTATTTCTACTCCACCTATCTTCATTTTGTCACCATTCCACCTTCCTTTAGATGGCCCACATCATTTCATAACCTATTTCTATTTACACTCATTATTTGACCAAAGCCTTCATGAAACCTGTCCTCTTGTTCTTGTTTCACTTGTTTTACCAATTCCCTTGTGAGTGCAACTGGGGCTGCACAACACACCCTTGGCTTTAATTTATAGGCATTTTTGAGGTGCTGGAAGTGTTGTGTGGTATGCATGCGAATGAGAGAACGTGTAAGGGAGAGGGAGAGAGAGAGAAGGGTGTACAACTCTCTTTAACTAGACTAAGCTCATCTGATCCGTCTAAAACAAGAGGACTTACCCCGAACAATCGCTCACAGCAATAAATGTCACTGTTATAGCCATGTTTCTGTAATATAGTGTTTCATTAACCTACTGTGTGTCTGTCTGTCTGAGAGCTACATAGTATATATTTTTCTTAACCTACTGTACATGTGTGAGCTTAATAATAGTGTTTCCTTAATCTAATCCATGTGTGTGTGTGTGTGTGTAAGAGAAACAGATTTCCAGTCCATATTTACACCCAGAATTTATTTGTACACTCACATCACTCATCCATTGCAGGTGTTTATATTTGTATGTTTCCCTAACCTGTTGTGTATATGTATGTGTGTATAAGCTACATTCCCAGTCCATATCTACACCCAGGATTTACTTGTACACTCCCTTACCTCACCCACAGTCCATTGCAGGTGTCTATATGTATGAAGGGAAGCTGTGAGGTACAAGAGGCTGCCTTCTAAGTGTTAGGATTCTCAGGTAAGCTTGTCCTGTCTTTGGTAATGGGATTGAGTGTGGTTAGGTTAGGTTATGGTGTGTATGTGTGAGGGTGTACATGATTGAGATAGTAAATAAGTATGTAAATATGTAAACACTAATAGTATGAATGTTTGTGTGCATGTGTGTTGGTGCATGCTTGAAGGCGAAAGAGTGTGTGTTAGTGCATGCTTGGAGGTGAAAGTGACAGTGTGTGTGTGTGTGCTTGGTGAAAGTGACAGGTTGTGTATGTCTATGGTGTGTATGTGTATTAAGAGTAGGATATGTAAAATGTGGTAAATACGTACACACACAAATAACTAAGGTGTATGCGTTAGTGTGTGTGTTTGCATGTATGTAATAATATTGCTTGAAGTCAGTATCCCATTTCAAACACACACACACACACACACACACGACAAAAGCAAGAAAAACACCACATATGTAGTAATGTAATAATAACAAACATCACAACACTGAAAGCCTTGAACATAAAAAACACTGGTACAATATTTCACTTCCTAAAACTCAAATGAACACAAATTAATGACACTTTACAGTTGTGCTAATACTCTCCGTTTTGGCTTGTGACTTGTTATCCACATTTCATGATATAACTCACTACACTCTCTCTCTCTCACACACACACACTCAAAGTAATTTTGTTTCTGCATTTTCACACACATTTTTCAACTTGTTTGTTCGTCATACACCTACACACTCTCTCTCTCTCTCTAAGTAATATTGTTTCTGCATTTTCACACATATTTTCAACTTGTTTGCTCATCATACACCTACACACACTTCACACCATCACAGACTAACCCAACCTATCCTAACCTAACCACACACTTTCTGACTAGGATAATATGACTAAATATTTCTACATTACTTCTTAATAAAAATACAAATACACCATTCTTGCCTCACAACACTTCAAACTAACATGTATCTTTAGCCTCTTAATAAAAAAATAAAAATGATCATTGATATTACTCCACATACATTATTGAGACCACATTACTCTCTCCCTTAGCAAAGACAAGATAAACACACCAGTTGAATGCACATTGTTTAGACTACACATTGTAAACACACACACACACACACACACATTAGTAAACATTATTCTATTTCTTCATGAAGACAATAAACACACACACACACACACACACACACACACACACACATTGTCCCGTTATCTATTCATCAACTTGTCTTCTTTTACAATCACACCCACTGCTATTCATATTTTCTTCTCACTTTCATCATTTTTTCTCTCATTCTTGTTTTGTTCCTCCTCTCTGTCCTGGCCTTCTTAATTCCCGCTAATATAAAAATATCACAAAAACATCTTTCTCTTCCTCGCCATAATCTGAATCAAAACTTCTCTTGCATCCACCCACAGATAAGATTGCCATCACTACAGTCCTTTCCTCAAAGAACACACCTGAAGATTAAAGATGTCAAAGGGAAAAAGATCCAGTGAAGTACCTCAGAAAATAAAGGAATGCAGAAATTTGAGCATATCAAGCTTGACAACTTAATTCATTACAGAACACACCTGAATATTATCCAAGGTGTTAAAAGATGTGAGGCAAAAGATCCTGTGAGTGAAGTGACTGATGGCCAAACACACAGGAAAACAAAAGGAATGCATAAGTTTTCACACATCAAGCTTAGACAATTAAACTCATCAAAGACTTGAGCACCAACAAACACAACAAACCCCATGAGTGAAGTAACTGACAGCCAAACACTCAAAAACTGAAGAAATGGAGACGTTTCAGCAAATCATGATGAAACAAGTGGACTCCTCAAATAATGCACCAAGAGCACTCACCAACACAGACACAAACGATCCAGCGAGTGTGACTGGTGGCAAAACACTCAGAAACACACCGGGAATGCATACATCTCAGCACAAGGAGCAAGTTAGGCTGGTGCGAGTTTAGCTAGGGGATCCAACACTGCTACAAGCCCAGCCAGCGACGACACACTGCCCAGGAACCCCACAGTACCAGCCGACAGCTTAGTGTGGCCAAGATGCGTCAGTGGGATCCAAATATCACACAGGTTCTTGACGCTATCGAAGAAGACATCACGGTGCTCCTCAGCAAACTCTGCCACTGGTTGGAGCGCGGGGACAGCCTTACACACCTCTCTGATCCCCAGCATGCCACTGGAGACACACACCGGGGGACCTAGACACCGCATGCGCCTCTTGGTGATGGTGAGGATCTCGTACGCATCACGGAGGAGGTTGAGAATGATGGAGCCCAACCAGAATTTATTGGATACTTTCGACCATTTCTCCTTGTCGATTTCCCACAAGCCAGCACGTCCGAACCAGATGATGTGGTCGGCCAGGAGGAAGAGGAACTGGTAGATGCGTGAGAGAGTAAGAGTGATGCGGAGTACAGTGTCTGGGAGGTGTAGGGTCCGTAGAGCGCCATGCAGCACCTCTAGACTCTTCCCCAGACGCAGTACTGTAAAGGTGAGATGCTGTTAGTGCCTAGTTCTCTGTCGTTTTGCTCTCTCACCATTGTTTTCAAAGGCCATAGAGATGACTAGCTGGTTCTCAAGTGTTCCTCTGGTTAACAATGTGGAAATGTGTCTGATCTGCCACTAAGACCAAGAAAAAATACTCTTAAAAATCTGTGGAGCTTCAAATAATAGCAACTTTTGAAGTAATAGAGGTGCAGAAATTAAGTGTTGCAGGATATTCTCCTGTGTGTGTGTGTGTTGTTGGTTTGAGATGCATATGTACGGCTGTCTTTATATTCTATTTATTTATTTATTTTCATTTACCTATTTATCTTTTCATTTATTCACTTAGGCTTTTTGGGCCTGTCTAGTCAGTCTTTCAGTTCTTTATCTCTATTACCTTTTCTACTCCATTCCAAGGATCTACATTCACACAATTCTCTCTCTAATTCATGTATAATCCTTTTCCCTGCTTATATTTACCCATCACCCCAAACACCAGTCTGTCCTGTCTTCTAAAGCTCCACAGTGACTCAGCGCTAATAACTTACACTTCCTGAAGGTGGAGAAGGAGCTCTCGATAATCTTGAGTCTGGCCACTGTGTCCCTCAGGTTCTTGCGGCTCTCCAGGTTGTGCCACACCAGGCGACTCAGGTACTGGACAAACCTAACGGCACAAATTTACAGATGTTATGTATCTCTTACTTTCATGCCAACTCTGCTGACCTTCCTAACTTCTTGCCTCCTATCCTCCTGTGGCCTCACTGCATATGGCTCTCTACTTTCTCTTATCTCTATTTTGGCCACTTCACTAATGCAAGAGTCCATCAGTTCACTAGTACTCTCAGTCTTTAATTTCCTTGCACTAGTAAACTCTGAAGCTCCTTGCCTGCTTCTGTATTTGCAGCTTCTTATGACATGAATTCTCTCAAAAGGGAGGTTTCCAGATACTTATCCTTCAGTTTTGGGTAATTACTCTTGTTTCGTTCTTTACAGACTGGTGTGTTAGTGGGTCTTTTCTTTCTTTTTGTTGTAGCTCTCTCTTACATGAAATAAACAATAACTACAACAACAACTATAAGTACTAACCTGAACAGTTTATCCTTCCCTGCCGTGGATGCATTGAGTTTAACCCAGACATCCATATCTCATCTGGTGGTGTGTGAGAACCTTCACTTCTGCACAGCCCTGGCCACCAGTCAGTGTCACTTCTTCAGGAGGTGCTAAAGGAGAGCCATCAGGGAGTCAGGAGTGTTGTGGTGTTGGGGTGTGAGAGTGACGACATGAATGGTTAAAAGTATAAGAAAGAATGAGAAGCCATAGATTGAAAACTACCACCCTTTCTGGCCTAACCCAACTTTACTTAACTGGAAGGCACTTTAAGGCTGGCTTTAACCCTGCACACACACACACACGCGTGCATGAGCTGTACCAAGAGGAGCCGCTACTGGTAACATCATCCAGGCAGTTGTCGCAGCAAATCAAAGTATGACTCGCTATCTCTCAGGCTTAGATAAGAATTAAAACACGTCGTATTCAACCAGTAACAAGAGATGTACATACAATGGTTGACAGCAGTAGTTATCTCATAATAACTACAGTATTGTATGGGAAAACTTTGTATTTCTTAAGCTCGGTCAAGAAAAAGTCAAAATACAAAATCACAAAGTTCTAACATGCAGTGCCTAATTGAGACAGTTATCATCTGTGTGTGGGCTGCTGCTCACGTGCAAACTGTGGTGTGGTGAGGTCACTGTTGTGCATTACATAACACTCACCTCAATACGTGTAGTTACCATGAATGACACACAGCCAGCCGCCAGCCACCACCTCCAGGCGGATAGTCCGGGTACACGCATCACCACGAGCCTATAATTACCTTCATGTAAATAGTGTGCCTTATTATCCTAAGAAAAATTATCAGTAGTAAGAAAAATGTTGAATTGCATGATTTATTTCATCTGTTTATTATGCCGTAAGTTATATGTTTATTGACGTTTATATTTGATTTATTAGTGTATAATCTTTAGCGCGATATTTATTTTTTTCTCCTCCTGGCAGAGAAGCAGCAGCACAGGCGCCTCGATCCACAGCATGGAGTGTTTCAGGGAGATTAACGCATGTTTTTCTTCTGAACTTGAAAGGAATGACATGATGGTTATACGATATCTAACTTGCCACAGGCGTGGATGCTTGTTCAGCAGTTAAATGAACAGCTGTACGTGCTGCTGTAATAAAGCGGCTATGACGAACAGGCAGCCAAGCATGGTGGGAGCAGCTGCAGCTTGCTGGCCATGCAGGTTGTCAGGATAATTTAATTATAGAATGGAAAGTCATGATCGAATGGATCGATTGTGTCCTCACTTGAATTATCTGTTTGAAATATCAGATAATGACGTAAGAAGTATAGAGGTCATAGTAATATTATTTTCAGGCCACATGCACTTCTCAACGGATGTCCAGGATTACCAAGATTACCAAGATGATCGACGGTCTTGATCCCTCATCAGTCACTTCTGCACCTTCTAACCAAAACTACAAGTGTGCAGCTGGAGGACTGCAGGACGGTTGGCTAGTTTTAGATGCAGAACATAATTTATACATTAAGACCTAGCTAACAATACTAATAAAGACGATGACCCAGGAATTGTTCAAGCAAATGTTTGAATTAAGGATTGGAGAGACTGAGCTGACACAATTAAGTATTTCAGGTAGATAATTATTTCTTCTCTATTCGTGCCATCACTCTATGCAACTCTCTTCCCAAGGAGGCCAGCTCACAGCTGTTTTATCCATCACTGTTCATGCTTTCAAATGTGCATGTTGAAAAATTTCTAGGTCTATATCCTATATGAGTTCTGCCAGTTGTTTAATTTTTTTTTTTTTTTGTGTCAGTTTTGTTGCATCTGTAAATAGCCAACCATTGTAAGTTTTCTTGTTTTTTTGTGTAGCTTTTGGTTTGAAAATGCCTGCATTGGTGACAGAGAAGACCTGTACGTGGCTTGATCGTCAAGGTGAAAAATTGGATGACATGCAGCAGGCTATTGATAGTGTCTGCTCAGTACAATTATTCTCAAAATTCCACTTGTATCTGTAAGCAGCTTCGGGTGACGCTGAGTTAGGCTGGCTGCATTGAATTCCGCTTATAGTCCCTGTGGACTGCAGGCAAACACCTGTGAGATGGTTTAGTATATGTTGGATAAAGTTTAGAAGACTTGTCTGAATTTTATTTACTCCCTGGAGGGAACAATGGCCCGGAGTGTGGCCGTAATTGTGGTACTATTATTTTAAGGTAAATGCAAAGAAATAATATTGTTAAATTCTATAGAAAGGTACGTACTGTGTGTATAGGAAGTGACTTCCATTCTGCCACAGACCATGTAGAGGAAGATGAGAGCCGCCATAAATATGACAGGTGTCACAACTGTACCTAAAGGATAAAAGACAGTACGTACAGTGACCTACGGCGTGGGGGCCAAAAATAGAAATAATAAAACCCAGAGTACGGAGATATTGTAGGTAGTTGTAAATTACGCCTGTTATCTCATCTACAAAATATATATGTCTGTATTATATAATTTCATCACAGCTGAATAGAAAGTTGGGTAGAAATGCCATTGGGAAGCTGGTGAGAAATACTTTAGTTGGCTAGATTACGCATATTATATCATCTTATATTCTATTACTTATCGTTTCACTACAGTTATTACGTTAAAAGAAGAAATTACCTATTACAAATACTGTACATGAGGCAGGACAGGACCCGCCGCACCGCCCCAGACCGAGACCGACCATTGCTGAGTACAGAGGGACGGTTGCTCGCGTCCTCATATTTTCATCACTCCTGCACGCCCACGCCCGGCCCCGCACGCCTGCACGCCTCTCCTCGCTCTTTGGTGACCACCTGAGGGTGCTGGAGCGGTGAAGTGACCTCGGAACTGACTAAAGCTGGTCTGACCTGGATTTGGTTTGTTTTTCCTGTGTTTCTCTCTCTCTCTCTCTCTCTCTCTCTCTCTCTCTCTCTCTCTCTCTCTCTCTCTCATAAGCCGAGAGGAGAGATATTCTTAGTATTTACTTCTGCTAATATTACTGCTGCTGGTCCTGCTGCTGCTGTTGTTACTTTTACTACGATAAGATATTTTGGTTGTGGAGGAGGAGGATAATTTGATTTATTTTATACACCATTTATTTATTTATTTTTTACTGTCAAATTTAGACATGTTTTGAATGAACCTGCTTGTATTCGGCTTAACTTATTCATTTTTTTTTATTAAAGTGTTATCCCCAACGTCCCTCCCTGCCCCTTCCCTCCTGTCCTCTCCAGTCCTCTCTGAAAATATTACTACCAGTGAAAGCGAAATATGAGATCAATGCAAGACTAACTGAGGTGTGACATCGTAGTAGTGAAGTGTCCAGGAGCAGTACCCCGGGGTGTGATGGTGGTGGTGGGATCATGTCAAGAGCAGTGACCCCTCCAGCTGTCCTTGTGTCCCGGCGCACCCTTCCTTCACAGCTCCACCACTCAGCTGACATGACGGCAGAATGATCGTGTACCAAACACTAACCAAATCTTAACTCTAACCTAACCTAACCTAACCCTAACCTAACCTAACCTAACCTAACCTAACCTAACCCAACCTAACCTAACCCAACCCTAACTTAACCTAACCTAACCTAACCTAACCTAACCCTAACCTAACCTAACCTAACCTAACCTAACCTAACCTAACCTAACCTAACCTAACTTAACTTCGACTTAACCTAACTCAACCCAACCCAAACTAACCTAACCTGACGTAACCTTGACTTTAATCTGGGTTTGGTTAGGTTATAGTTAGGTGAGGTGAGGTTATCATGTCATTCTCCTGTCATGTCAGCCGAGTGGTAGTGCTGTGAAGGGGAGCCGGGGAACAAGGGCAGCTGAAGGGTCCTTGACATGTTCCGTGCCAGTGTTATGTGTGCACCACCACCACCACCACCATTACTACTACTACTACTACTACTACTACCACCACCACCACCACCACCACCACCACCACCACCACCACCACCACCACCACCACCACCACCACCACTACTACTACTACTACTACTACTACTACTACTACTACTACTACTACTACTACCACCACCACCACTACCACTACTACTACTACTACTACTACTACTACTACTACTACTACTACTACTACTACTACTACTACCACCTTACTTCACCTTACCTTAACCTATCTTAACCTAATATAACTTAGTCCAGGTGTCACTCACTGCTGACAGACATCTTCCTCAGACTAACCTAACCTGATTGGCAAGGCTAACAAGTCATTATGAAGTGATGTTGTATTTCTCCCTGTGAAGTCTGGGCCTGCTCTGGTGATAATGGAGGCGACACCATCGTGGGGTGACATCTTCTGCAGACTAATTCAAACATTTCAAATTGAGTTGTCTTCTCTCCACAGACTGACATTAAATGCTCTGACTGGCTAGATTCATTCTGCATCTTTTAATTGGGGTATTTGTGAAGCTCAGTTGTCAGATGGCTCTACAAGTTTAAGTGACAACCGAGCCAAAAATGAGTTTATCCATATTGTGATTTATGTAGTTATAAAAGCAGTTGCATGTCAAAGCAGCTTTATTCATGAGTTGGATAATGAAAAAGTTTTGCAAGAAAAATATAGCATAAGAGAAAACATTTTTCTCCTCAATGTGTTTCACTGAGAAATGAAGACAACGTTGGCAAAGCTAGCACTGTCATCTTGCCTTTTTTTCATTTATAAACACTACAAACGTAAGATCAGCACTGTCAGGCCTCTCATGATATTGGATTCACATTACAGTATGGAAAATAAGCATACATTTTAAGTGTCAACTTCTCTTTTGGCAGAAATTTAATGCTAATAACAGTGAATAGTTCATCAGCAGAGATCTGAGCTCAGAGACCGTCCGTCATTGGAGATCAGAAATGACTCATGTTTGTTTGGACTTCATCTGAGAAAGACCTCATCTCATCAGTGACATTGTTGATCGCTGTCACTCACACAGATACCATGAGTCACTTCATGCTTCAGTGTCCCTACTTTCACACACCCCATGTGATCCCACACTCCCAGCTTACTGTGTCTTACCCTTCACCCTGCCCACCCTGCTGGCGGCGGCAGGTCTTGAATTAGGGACGGTCTCTTGCGAAATCTTAATGACAAGATATGTCTCACTTTGATATTTGTTGAGACTACTGCACTTCAAATGAGTGTTTTTCTAGTTGAACAGTGCACTCTGATGTGGTAAACAGGTGGACAGCACACTATTAGTTTAATTTTATTTATAATAAGAACAATGTGAATATGATTTCCAAATATTAAGCATTCTAGCTCTGTTTTCAAGAGATATGTCACGGTAAATGGTTTCCAGTGTGCTGCTAAGACACTATTAGGTTACTTCACCTGTTCATAATGACACCATGCCACACAATACCACAGTTAAGTACAGAGAAATTGCAATAGTGAATGTCTTGGTTGGCTCGGGTATCCCTTGGCTCCCCTGTGACATCTGGCGGTTGGTGATTTCACAAATACCCCAGTGGACAGCTGTTGCATCCTCAGACAAAACACAGACACCATGGTTAATTTTGTGCTTAAACAATAGATGTGACACACACACACACACACACACACACACACACACACACACACACACACACACACACACACACACACACACACACACACGGTGGAGCATCACTTCCCAGCGTTGGTGGGGCACCGAGTCATTTGTTCCCTCCATAATTGTTAAAATGTTTAACAATTAGTGTCAGCATTAAAAAGACAGACAGCGGCAGCAGCAGCAAAGTGCAGCGATTCATTGCATTCCCCCGCCCAGTGAGAGGCAGGAACAGATGCCATGCATGGCAACACAACCTTGTATTTCCAAACCTGTCAGATAGAGTACAGCCAGGCAGGCAGGCAGGCACCCACCCTTACCCCCAAACAGTCAGTCAGCTTCACCCTCTTATTCCTTCATCCAGTCAGTCAGTCAGCCTCACCAGCCATTGTCTCACCCTGCAGCAATGAGCAGCATGGAGGGGTCTGAGCCGGGCAGCCCCGGGGGTGAGTGGGACGACCCCATGAGCCCCACGTCCAGCCAGCAGGGCACCCCGGCCAGCCCCATGTGCCAAGATGGTCCCACCAGCCCGGATGGCCCTGAACCTGAGGGTCCCACTAGCCCTGCCTGTCCTGCCAGCCCCCAGAGCTCCACCTCAGACAGCTCCAGCAGCCCCGACAGTGACAGGAGCCGCAGCCCCAGCCCCACCCCTGCTGCCCTCCACAGACCCCCTAGCCCCCAGAGCCCTGAGCCAGGCCCTGATACTCCAGGGGACCCAAGGATCTCTGCTCAAAGCCCCCAGGACCCCAGGACCCACCACATTGAGTCCCCAATCCCGCAGGACCCCCGGACCCAGGGCAGGAGGGGGGCCAGGGAGGCGTGGGATCGCAATGTGATGCCCAAGGCCCCAATGAGCCCCGAGGACCCCGCCAGCCCCGACTCTGCCCCGGAGGAGGGGGAGGAAGGAGAAGTGGAGCCCCCAGCCAGCCCCTCCAAGGAAGATAGACTGTCGGAGATATCTGAAGGGGACTCATCGGTGAGTGTGTGTGTGTTTGTTTGTTTGTTTGATCTGCTGCAGTCTCTGACGAGACAGCCAGACGTTACCCTATGGAACGAGCTCAGAGCTCATTATT
>NC_059262.1:2532500-2582500 GCF_017591435.1 Portunus trituberculatus | reverse complement strand
GGATTAAAGTTGTTCATCCCTTGGCCCAACTCCAAGGGACATCTTTTAGGAGCAGGAGGGCATTAAAAACCCATCCAAGCTTCCTTAGCTCGAGTGCACGAATGCACTCAAGTCCTCTGCCATCCGGCCCGGGGGCAGTAGCGGCTTTAGTAGATCTTATTGCCAGCTTTATCTCATCCTCAGTAATCGGGCCGGTGACAATAAGAGTGGGCCTAATAGCAGCAGGTGTTCTAGTCTCATTCCCAGACTGTCTTTGAAAGAGGCCAGCCCAGGAGGCCTTCATATTGGGCAGAGTGGTAGGTGGACCGTCAGGGATACCTTCTAGTATCTCCTTGACGGCCCGGCCTCTCTCTTTGTGCCACATTGTCTGTATTCTTCTAAACTGCCTTCTTCAAACAGCCTTCTTTTTCTGACTCACCGGGCCGCCCCTTCCCGGAGGTCTGTATCTATAAGCACTTGGTGGGCACCACAGGTCTACTTGGTGCTCCACCTCGCCAATGCCGGTGGGAACGGAAAGTCCAAGGGCATTAGATAGTTGGTGCATGCAAGCATGGACACCTTCCTCAGACATTATGTGAGGAGGAGGTAGCTGGAGACTGCCAGAAACAGGTCCCGTAGGTGTTACGTCAGGGTGGTCAATAGAACGACCAACAGGTGGTAATGGAGGCGAGGTTGCAGGACCCCGAGGGTCCAGCGCCGACGGCGGACTACTTGGCCCAGCAGCCGATCGAACCCGGGCCTTATAGGCTTCAGACCGGCGTGCCCCCTTGATCCCTTCGATAGTTCGATGGGGGAGGACGTCTTGCTGGATCTTGAGATTGAGATTGATTCACTGCCTCATAGTCTGCCATCATTGCTATCTTCTCAGGGTCCCATCTCGCCTCCGGCGCTCGGCCTTAAGTGCTACCGCCTCCCCAGCGTGGAACTGGGAGGGATGCCGTGCGCGCTCGTGCATCCTTCTTCCTTGATAATTCCGGAAGACCCAGGAACACATAGGGCAGGTGGGGCTTTTATCCACCTCAGACTCTGCCATTGTGACACAGTGCTCCAAAACTTGTGTGTCACAGGAATTGCCTTCAACAGGTATATAGCAGGCAGAGATTGAAGAAACAGCCAAATACTGGGAAAAGCTGCTTCAGGAGGGAAAGTGTTAGCCGGAGATTAATTTCTGTAGCGGTTACAGAAGTTAATCTCCGTTGTCCAGCAGGAGGCCACGAGGAGGCCCTTTCCCTTTAACTAGCTCAAAAGACACTTCACAAACTGCGTATGTGTGGCTAGTCAGTCAATTAATCAGTCAGTCAGTCAGCCCCACACCCTCATATAATCCCAGCCTTCCCCTCAACTTCCCCTCAGCCTCCCTCAGTACTCGTTCCTTTCAGGTGAGGAGGGTGAGAAGGGAAAGAGGAAGGTGGATGCTGAGAACAGAGAGGACGGAGAGCTGAGTGATGATGACGATGATGACTCCCTCTTGAGACAGGAACCCAAGACTGTCTGCCGGTGAGAGAGAGAAAGGTTGGAGTGGTTGTGAATGAGTGTGATTTTAAAAGAGGAGAGATGAGAAAGTAAGAGAGAGAGAGAGAGAGAGAGAGAGAAAGCAAATAAAAATTTATTTCAAAAGAGGAAAGACAGAAATAGTGAAGAAGAGAGAGAGATAAGACAGAAAGAGAGAGAGAAAGGAAGAATGAAAGGTAAGAGAAAGGAAGGAAGAAATGAAGAAATAGCTGAATAAAGAGATAAATAGAAATAGTTTTAGATTAGAGAGAGAGAGAGAGAGTGATAATGGATATACTGAATTTAATCTTCTGTAAATTCTCACATTGCCTCATTCCTCCTCCTCCTCCTCCTCCTCCTCCTCCTCCTCCTCCTCCTCCTCCTCCTCCTCCTGCACAGGTTCTTCAACAAGGGACAGTGTACGTGGGGCACCAACTGTCGGTTCCTGCACCCTGGCGTGTCTGACAAGGGTAACTACAATATGTTCGCGCCGCCCAAGCCACAGTCCAACACTGACAAGGAAGAGGACAGCGAGCGTGGCAGGGTAAGGTGTGGCAGGGTGGCATAGAAGGGAAAGAACATGATAGTGTATTGTATGGTGAGGTGAGGGTGTCAGGGTGGCATTGGAGGGAAGGAGCATGGTAGGGTGAGGCAGGGTGACAGGGTGATGTTTGGTGGGTGGCAGGGTGAAGTGTAGATTGGAGAGAGAAAGGGTGTAGTATGGGGAGATGAGGCAGGGAAGGAGACAGGGTGACAAGGTGAGGTTTGATGGAAGGGAGGGTGACAGGGTAAGGTGTAGAATGCAGGGAGAGTGGCAGGGTGATGGGGTGAGGTTCAGTGGGTGGCAGGGTGAAAGGGTGAAGTTTAGAATGCAGGGAGGATGACAGGATGACGGTTGGTGAGAAGCAGGGTGGCAGAGTGAGGTATAGAATGCAGGGAGGATGACAGGGTGAGGCTTAGTGGGAGGAAGGGTGAGGTGTAGAATGCAGGGAGAGTGTCAGGGTGAAATTTAGGCAGGGACAGGAAGGGTGAAGGAGAGGAAGAGAAAGACAGTAAATTTAATACAACTTAAAAAGAAAAAAAAAAAAAAACATTTATTTATCTCTCTTATCAAATTTAACAACTGAAAAAACAAATACTATTAAAAAAAATGTCAAAGATAATTTCTCCACCTTGTACACCGCTAAACTCTCTCTTACAGTCAGCATAACACTAAAATGCACCCAAACAACTTAATAAGATGCTAAATAGATGCTTGAAAACTTGCCATACTAGTCATTTTAATCATGTGTGTGTGTGTGTGTGTTTCCAGCCAAGAGAGGTGCGTCGCTTCATTCCAGAGCCGTCGCCCTTTGAGTCTGCCTGGGAAAGAGGACTGCGCTATGCTAAGGAGGTGAGCATAACACTGTATCTCTCTCTCTCTCTCTCTCTCTCTCTCTCTCTCTCTCTCTCTCTCTCTCTCTCTCTCTCTCTCTCTCTCTCTCTCTCTCTCTCACACACATTCCATTCCTCACACTTTCTTACACATTTTCCTTAACTCCTTCACTCCTCACACACTGCCTCTTCCTCTCTCACACTCCCTCATACTCTTACATATTCTCCCATACTCCTCACACTCTTCCTCTCTCTCACAGTCCTCACACACTCCCTCTCCTTCACACACTCCTTTTCTCCGTCAGATGATGAAGCGAGCAAACAAGAGGAAGGAAACGGATGCAGACTTTGAGGAGAAGCGCTTTAACTTGAGCTTGGGGCAGGCAGAGCTGGACCGAGAGAATGACTACTACACTCGCCCTGCCTCGCCAGTCTTCAAGCAGCCTGATGAGATTATTGACCAGTACCTTGACCCTTATGAAAAGCAGGCTATTAGGCACTTCAGAGGAGGTGTGTATATGTGTGTGTGTGTGTGGGTGGAGGGGGCAGGGCAGGGCTGTCTGTGTGTGTATGGGTTGGCAGAGGGTTGACTGTGTGTGTGTGTGTGTGTGTGTGTGCAAGGGTGTTTTCATGTTACTTTAGTTTTTATTTATTTATTTATTTTTTTGTTGTTGTTCTACTTCTCATTTCATCAAAACTCATTATTCCTCTTTTTTTTTTTAATACAACCTCCTCCTCCTCCTCCTCCTCCTCCTCCTCCTTCTTCTCCTTCTCCTCCTCCTCCTCCTCCTCCTCCTCCTCCTCCTCCTCCTCCTCCTCCTCCTCCTCCTCCTCCTCCTCCTCCTCCTCCTCCCTAAATTATCATCATCCTTATCTCAATGCTTCCCTTCATCCCTTTAACTAACTTTGACCTTAACCTTACCTTACCTAACCTAACCTAACCTAACCTAACCTAACTGTACATCCCACAGGTCACTTTGAGAACTTTGAGGTGAGGTACAATGTTGACCCGCGCTACAACAACATGAGAGGCGGACATGAGAGGTCGCGCCGGGACAAGTTTGAGAGGGAAGTGTCCGAACGCATCCAGAGAAGACCTCGCACTACTTCTGGGGGCGATGAGAGGTGTGTGTGTGTGTGTGTGTGTGTGTGTGTGTTTATTTCTCTATCTTTTTATTTACCGAGCTGTATTTTTTTCATTATCTTCTTATCTACTACTAGGAATGTCTGTGTGTGTGTGTGTGTGTGTGTGTGTGTGTGTGTGTGTGTGTGTGTTAGCTGTCTCTCTGTCTATATATCCTTCCTCTCTCAACATATCCTCCTCCTTATCATTACTCTCTCCTTCCTCTTCCTTCATCCCACACTCCCTCTCTCTCCGTGGCAGGTACGCGCGGGGCCGAGTGTGGCAGGATGACCGGTACATGGAGGTGGCGTCGACAGGGGGCAGTGGCCGGGGGGAGGCGGAGGCATGGGCTGATCCATGGGCCAGGAGGAAGACGCCCCCTCGCCTGGCCCGCAAGAAGAAGACCTCTCGTACTCGCAGTTACTCCTCAGGCTCCTCCTCTCGCTCATCCTCTAGGTAATGGTATGGGGGGTGTTGGTTCTCCTCTTCCTCTTCTTTTTTTCCTCCTCCTCCTCTTCTTATTCTTCTTGATCTATTTCTTGTTCCTTTTTTTTTTTTTTCTTCATCTTTTTCTTTTTGGTTTCTTCTTCTTTTTCTTTTTTTTCTTGGCAGTTATGTATCCTCATTTTTCCTCTTCTCTTTCTTCTCTTCATAAAAAATAATTCTCTCTCTCTCTCTCTCTCTCTCTCTCTCTCTCTCTCTCTCTCTCTCTCTCTCATCTCATCTCATCTCATCTCATCTCTTCTCTTCTCTCTCTGTGTAACCTTTGAAAACTCCTTATGGAGAGAGAGAGAGAGAGAGAGAGAGCAATGTTCCAAAGTAAAATTCTCTCACTCCTTCTTCCCTCCTAACACACTCTCTCTCTCTCTTCTCCACCTTTCACACCCGTGTCTCCCCCAGCAGCACTCGTAGCCGTAGTGGAAGCAAGTCAAGCCGCACCAGTATTGCCAGCCGCAGCAGCCACTCCTCCTCCCACTCCCCATCCCTCTCACCAGGACCCAGACGCCAACCCAACCCCAGGATCAATGCTGGTGAGTCTGTCTTTGTGTGTGTGTGTGTGTGTGTGAGTGAATGAATGAGTGAGTGCAGATTTGAATTTGAAAGATACTAGGTGTGTGTATTTGAAGTCGAAAGACATGCAAGCTCTGTGTGTGTGTGTGTGTGTGTGTGTGTGTGTGTGTGTGTGTGTGTGTGTGTGTGTGTGTGTGTGTGTGTGTGTGTGTGTCCATAACACCCCCCCGATTGCATCTCAACACTCCTACAGGTCGTGCCGGGGAGAAGGGCGGCGTGAGGCAGCCCCCACCACCAGTGCGCAACCGCCCCAGCCCACCTCCCCCGATGCGTGGCCGCACTAGCCCCCCACCGCCAATGCGAGGCCGCCCCAGCCCTCCACCCCCAATAAGAGGCCGCCCCAGCCCCCCACTTGTCCGCGGCAGGCCCAACTCCCCCCCAATGCGCAGTCGCCCCAGCCCCCCTCCCATCCGTGGCAGACCCACATCCCCACCCATGAGAGGCCGAGTTAGCCCCCCGCCCTCCTCCCGCCAGCCCCTGCCACGGAGACCTGAGGCGAGGGACCCCAGGTAAGTGCCTTGTGGAGAGGAAGAAAGGATGAAGAAAATAAATGAAGAGAAAGAAAGAGAGAGAGAGAGAGAGAGAAAACAACCAGACTCATACTAAATCCTCTTCTTCTTCTTCTTCTTCCTCCTCCTTCAGAATGGACCGAGGGGAGAGAGTGGACCGGTTTGGGCGTATGAGGAAAGCCAGTCACCACAGTTACTCGCGGTCACGGTCCAGATCACGGTCCAGGTCCAGGTCAAACTCCAGGCCACCACGCAGGTTTGTATGTCTGTGTGTGTGTATGTGGTTTTATTTATAGTTTGTAGTTCATTCTCATTATGTTTTTCATTTACTTAAGACATTCCTCTAATATTCCTCTTCTTCTTCCTCCTCCTTATCTTTTTCATTCTCCCCTTCTCTTCCTCTTCCTTTTTTATTCTGCCTCTTCCTCTTCTTCTTCCTTCTTATTTACTCTGTTTTATCTTTCTAATCTTCTAAATATACTCCTCTTTCTTTTTCTTCTTCCCCTTTTCTTCCTCCTCCTTCTCATTATCTTAAACACACTCTTCTTACTCTTTCTCTTTTTCTTCCTCCTCCTCCTTATCTTTAATCTCTCCTTCCTCTTCCTCTTCCTTCTCCTCCTTATCTTTAATCTCCTCCTCCTCTTCCTCTTCCTCTTCCTTTTCCTCCTCCTCCTCCTCCTCTATCTTTACTCTTTCCTCTTCTTCCATCACCCCACACACTCACTCTCCTCCCCCGTTCCACACAGACTGGGCCGCACTTTCTCCTCCAGTCGGTCCAGGTCCAGGTCGGCCACCAGGTCCAGCTCAGCCACTTCCCGCTCCAGATCCAGGGGCCGTAGCATCACCCGGTCCAGGTCGCGCTCTCATTCCAGGTCCCGCTCCAGATCATCCTACTCACGGTCCAGCTCTGCCTCCAGTGTGGATAGCAGGCGGAGGGGTGAGTGTGTGTGTGTGTGTGTGTGTGTGTGAGTGTGTGTGTGTGTAAAATAAAAAAAACCATACAATTATCATTTTATCCATCTTAACCATCATTTCATCAGCCTGTCTTCAATCACCACTGTTCCTCTTACACCTAATCATCTAATACCACCACCACCACCACCATCATCATCATCATCATCATCATCATCATCATCATCATCATCCATGCCCCCCTGTCCCTGCCTCACCATTGTTGCCTGTGTCTTTTTAATGTTCCTTTTATCCCAAACTTTACCCACCTATTGTTCATCTCATACTTCCCTGCACCACCACCACCACCACCTTCCATGTACCCTTTCCTTGTCTCACTATACCTCTCCAAACCTTCCCTATCTATTATTCCTTATTTCTCTCCATCATCATCATCATTATCATCACCACCACCACCACCACCATCACCTTCCATGTACCCTTTCCCATGCCTCACCACACCTGTCTCTCCCCATCACCACACCTGTCTCTCCCCAAAACCTCCACCTATTGTTCATTTATTTCCATTCACCACCACCACCACCACCACCTTCCATATACCATTTCCCTGTCTCTCTCCGCAGCGATGAGTGACAAGAGACGCATGACTCAGGGCACTGTCTCCTACGGCCAAGCTAAGAGCAAGGCCATGGATCCAGTCAAGGTGAGAAATTGATACGGTAACATGTTCTTATTCACACACACACACACACACACACACACACACACACACACACACACACACACACACACACACACACACCCTTACCATCAGTACTTAGTGTATGTAGACAGATATTCTTTGGTTTGTATTTTATTCATAGTTCTGATTCTCATTCCCACCAACACTCTTATACACTCTCAACATTGTCTTACTTGTTGCTTCATCCTTGGTTCTGGTCTTGTTTGTTGCTTCATCCTTGGTTCTGGTCTTGTTTGTTGCTTCATCCTTGGTTCTGGTTAGTGCTTACAGAATTTAGGTTTAGAAATGTGTCATAAGTTTACTGCCAAAATATATATTTTTTTTATTTCTTTATTTTTATTCTGATTAGTGCTTCCAGAATTTAGATTTAGGAGTGGAAATGTTAAGAGTTACCCTTTATGGAAAATTCTGATTGTTTTTTTTTTTTTTTTTTTTTTTACTTTACCCTTTATAGAAAATTGTGATCGTTTGGTCTTGTTTCTACAGTTTGGGATATAAGATTGCTCACTCTATAAAAAGAGGAGAGAATTAGTATTAAATTTGTGAAAAGCATTTGTATTTTAAGTATGTATGTAGTTTCTTTACTTGTACAAACTTTTTTTTTTTTTTTTTTTTTTTTTTACTCTAAACACACTCGGCTTCCTAGACCAACACTCATTGCAGCCTTAACACACACACACACACACACACACACACACACACACACACACACACACACACACACACACACACACACACACACACACACACACACACAGCCCAGTAGCTCAGTGGTTAGAGCACTGGCTTCACAAGCCAGAGGACCGGGGTTCGATTCCCCGGCCGGGTGGAGATATTTGGGTGTGTCTCCTTTCACGTGTAGGTGCTGTTCACCTAGCAGTGAGTAGGTACGGGATGTAAATCGAGGAGTTGTGACCTTGTTGTCCTGGTGTGTGGTGTGTGCCTGGTCTCAGACCTATCCGAAGATTGGAAATAATGAGCTCTGCTCGTTCCGTAGGGTAACGTCTGGCTGTCTCGTCAGAGACTGCAGCAGATCAAACAGTGAATTACACACACACACACCATTGTGTAGTGGTTAGCACGCTCGACTCACAATCGAGAGGGCCGGGTTCGAGTCCCGGGAAGCGGCGAGGCAAATGGGCAAGCCTCTTAATGTGTGGGGTGTGTTCACCTAGCAGTAAATAGATATGGGATGTAACTGGAGGGGTTGTGGCCTCACTTTCCTGGTGTGTGTTGTGTGTGATGTGGTCTCAGTCCTACCCTTAGATCGGTCTATGAGCTCTGAGCTCGCTCCATAATGAGGAAGACTGGCTGGGTGACCAGCAGGTGACCGAGGTGAATTACACTCTAACCCCAGTGTATCGTTGCAGTTGTCCGGACAGAAGCAACAAATCAAGCTCACCCTGAAGGGCCCCGCACTGAAGCGCCTGGAGAAACCGGTGCTGCCCCAGGAGGATGACAGTAAGTGCAGGGGTAGGATAGAAGGATTAGTGAGAGAAGAGTAACACACCAGAGGCCAGGATTGCGTAGGGAAAGGATAACACTCCTCTTGTCCCTGTGTGTTGTGAGATGGGGTAACAAAAAAGCTTCTCCCCACCTACCAGTACTCCAGTTTGGCAAGACAGGATAGAATAGGATAAAATAGGATAGGATACAGTTTTTTTGGGTGTTCTGGAGTTAGATAAGGATAACACAAGGCTTCTCCCCACCAACCAGTACTCCAGTTTGGCAAGAAGATAGGATAAAATAGGTTAGGATATGTTTTTTTTTTGGGAGGGGGGGTGTTGTGGAGTTAGATAAGGATAACACAAGACTTCTCCCCATCCACCAGTACTCCAGTTTAGGAAGAAGACAGGATGATGGAATAAGATAAAGATAGGATAGGTATATGGTTTTTGTGTGTTGTGGAGTTAGGTGGCAATAACAGAAGGCTCCTCCCCACCCACCAGTACTCCAATTTAGCAAAAAGATAGGATAGGATATGTTTCTTTTGTGTTGTGGAGTTAGACAAAGATAACAGAAGGCTCCTCCTCATCCACCACTACTCCAGTTGGGGAAGAGATAGGATGGGATAGAATAGGATAAAATAAGATAACGTCAGCACATCTCCGTCCTTGTGTTGGAGGGTGAGATAGCGATGGCAGATCTCCCCCCCTCCTGCTATCTCGGTGAAAAGGAAGGGTGATGTAGAAAAAAGTTCCTCTCCCATCCACTACCAACTTGGCAAGATAGGATAGTACAGAAGGCTCCTCCCACCCACCACTCCCTCCACCTCCTGTATGGAGACTTATATTTTTGTAGGATGATTGGACAGGAAAGGCAGAACAGTAAGCTGGGAGGTAGATGCAAAGTGAGAGAAGGTAGACAGAAAGTGAGAGAAAAAGCTAGGGTGGTTACAATAAGTCATGGTACCTTCTGTTCCATGCTTTCTCTATCATCCTGAGTCACTGTTCCTTCTGCAGGTGGCGAGTCGGATACTGGTGGTGCGAAGCTGATCAGGAAACGCAAGGCTGAGAGTCCCCCTCCTGAAGCACCGCCACCCAAGGTAACATGGGAGAGCTCACAGGTTTTAGGGTATTTTTATAGCTCTAGATAGAAATAAGATTTCATTATTAACACTTGTGAACCTGGCTAATCATCTCTGTTGCCTTGGAAAGTAGTGGTTGTGAAAGAGAGCAAAGTGTTTTTTGAATGGAGGCTTCAGTCCTGGCAACACTTGACACAAACACCTCCAGTCACAAGACAAACTCTCACACTTTGCTCTTCTGCAGGTCACCCCCCGCAGCCCACCACCGGCCCCAGCACCACCTCCGCCCAGCAAGAAGCCTCAGGCCAACAGACGCGAAGAACTCCTCAAACAACTGCGAGCGGTGGAGGATGCCATTGCTCGGAAACGCACCAAGCTGCCCACCTAGTGTGAGTGTGTTTCTTTTCTAATAAAATGAGATTTCCTGCATTGTAGAAATAGTTAGCTTCTAATGAAGAAAAAAATATGTAAAAGTGAACTGGTGATAACTGAGCAGGGTGTTTACTGTATGTGTAAAGTGTTACCTCTACCTGTGCTTCCTTCCCGTGGTTCATCCCCACAGCAGCCAGGCCACCACCACTCCTTGCTGCGTGGTGACCCCCGCCTCTCTGCCGCAGGTTGGGGTGACGGCCGGGACAGTCATGCCAGAGAAGATGCTCATCACCACCACCACCACTACCACCACGCCACACCTCAGTGTACATAACAAGGACTGGTCGGCAGTGCGCCACTCCCCCACCACCACCACATCCTGCCGGCCCCCGCTGCTGCCACCCCACCAGTCAGGGTGGCTCAGCAGGTGGCAGCTGGCAGGTCCTTCACCGGGTGGTGTGGGCGACCTTGATTCTTCTTCCCACTCATCAGTGAGACACGTTTCAGTCATTGACATTCATTGTATCATGTACCGCGTAGTGACCCTTCCCTAGTGCTGCCTTACTCAAGGTGCTCAGCCCGGCGGCCCCGGCATGCCCCTGCCCCGCCCCACCGGCCGCCACACGCCAGTTCTCATCATTGTTTGGCGCCAAGCCTCTCTTTTATTGTCTCTTCAGGAAATTGTGGCGAGGGAAAGTGACTGTAGTATAATTGCTGTTCTTCCTCTTGCTTGCAAGCGACCATCGTCTCCGGTGGCAGCAACAGCAGCCACGCTCGGCGCCTGGGTCATGTGCTGTGCATGTTGCTCTCATGAATCATTCCAGCACAGCAGAGACACACAGGAGGGTTGCAACACAGTGACGTCCCTGAGTGCACCACAGGCAGGACCTCCCGACCCGTGCCCCTCCTGCCGTGCTGCATTGTGCTTCCTGCAGTATCCTTCACCAAGCCGTCAATGTTCAGTGACGCGCCAGACAGCATGGGGTCTGGGATGCCAGTGGTGACTTGGAGTGTAGCGCAGTGCAGTTACGAGGTGCGGCTCAATGTACACTGAGAACACCGCTGCCTGTCTACTGGTAGCAGCAGGAATGCAAGGGACGGACTGCGTTGCGTTGTAACGCAGAAACTGATGTAAGATTTTGTCTTTTTAAAGTGAGTAAGGCTCATATACCTTTTTTGCATCACTGGTGTATTTCTTGTGGCATCCCCTCCTCCACCAACCCAAGTATCTTGCCCAGGCTGTGTCCGGTGGACCAGCCATGGACAGGTCTCATGCTACATTCACCATTAATGAAATACAACACTATTAGAAAAAAACTTTAATGTACAGTTCTAAAAGGTAATTACATTATGTTCACTTAAATAATGCAGTAAGAATGGACACCACCAACCTGTGGTCTGTCTGACTGTGCTGTGTCACAGGCCAAGCTGGGCTAAGCTGTCCTGGCCTGTCCCCAGGACTGCCTGGCTTGGGTCTTTTGCAACCAAGTGTTGACAGTACTTGTGGCATGTTGCTTTCTTACAGTAATGAAAGGAAGTCTTCCTTTGGAACAGACAAAGTAACAAATTTTAGCTATGGGACAATTTCCATCACAACCTGCATGTGTGCTGACAACCAAACCCTGGGAAACTCAGGTGACAAAATATCCAGTATACAGTTCACCTCTGAGACATTAACACACTTTACAAGCACACACACATGGTAATGGTGCAGCATTTGATGTAACTGACCACAGCACCTCATGACCCAAACCATGGCCACTGCTCACCAGACAGAGAACAAAGAGGCACCACAGGCTACAGGCAAATACTGATGGTGGCCCCCAAAAACAAAATGAAAACTCATCCTGACTGCTACAAATGGTGTGGGGAGATGTCTGTTTGTGCCTCTCAGTGGTCAGTCATTGGCGCTGCTAGAGGACACTCCACGTCCACACAGGTGTACATGATCATGACAAACTACAAACTACTCTAGTGTTACTCCTAGCAGCAGCCGACTCAATGAAATGAAAGGTGAGGCTGTAATATGGAACTTAGCACACCCTGACACACAGAGGTGACAGCTGAGGTGGTGGTAGTGTTGAGTCAATGATATGGAATGAGTGATGGTGAGAGGTGAGTGAATGGTACAGAGATGAAATGGTGGTGGTTGTGGTAATGAGGAGAAAGATGGTGTGTGTGTGTGATGATGGTGAAGGATGGGGATGTGATGAGAGACTGTCACCACTTATGCTGAGGTGCTGAAAGACATTCCTTGTACAAAGAGAGAGAGAGAAAGAGTACGAGTGAAAGCAGCTTCTCAAATCAGTAAAGTAACAAATCAGCATCACTAACTAACCACAGAAAAGAAATGACAGAGTACACCATAAAACCAAACACAGCAGTAACAGGCATCTCTCTGCACACTAACACAACTCTATGCCATTCTTTAGAGAGGGAGGCTCGGGCTGGGAGACACCTGGGCAAAATGACAGGTGAGTAAGATGCTCTGTGGTTCAGGAGAGAGGAGGAGGAGGAGGAGAAACCTTTGTATTATGATAGCTTAATATACCAAACTGGTGTCTGTTTCCAGTTCCTCATCTCTCCCTCTTCCAGCCTGGAGTCACTAGAGGTGTGCGTTCCTGTGTTAGGAGGGAGGGTATGAGGGTGACACACTGCTGAGGGGTGACGCCAGCTTCTCACTGGCTGACACCAACACATCCTCACTTTATAAAATTACAAAACTGACTCCAGACAAAATTTTTTCTCTCTCTCTCTCTCTCTCTCTCACACACACACACACACACACACTTAATATGGTTGTCTATTTGGCTGCTGAGTGACACTTAAAAAGATTCATGACACATTTCTTGCCATGGACACACACACACACACCCGGTAGCTCAGTGGTTAGAGCGCTGGCTTCACAAGCCAGATGACCGGGGTTTGATTCTCCGGCCAGGTGGAGATATTTGGGTGTGTCTCCTTTCACGTGTAGCCCCTGTTCACCTAGCAGTGAGTAGATACGGAATGTAAATCAAGGAGTTGTGACCTTGTTGTCCCGGTGTGTGGTGTGTGCCTGGTCTCAGGCCTATCCGAAGATCGGAAATAATGAGCTCTTGAGCTCGTTCCGTAGGATAACGTCTGGCTGTCTTGTCAGAGACTGCAGCAGATCAAACAGTGAAACACACACCACATAGTGTAGTGGCTGGCATGCTTGGCTCACAACCAAGAGGGCCCAGATTCAAATCCTGGGCATGGTGAGGCAAATGGGAAAGCCTCTTAATATGTAGGCCCTCATCACCTAGCAACAAGTAGGTACAGCATGTAACTTGGGTTTTGGCCTCACTGTTCTATTGTGTGGAGTGTGTTGTGGTCTCAGTCCTACTCAAAGATCAGTCTATGAGCTTTGAGATCGCTCCATAATGGGGAAAGCTGGCTGAGTGACCAGCAGGCGACTTGTGAATTACACAACACACACACACACACACACACACACACACACACACACACACACACACAACACAACACCACACACACATGTGCTGCACACAATACAACACACACACACATACACACAAGCATACATGCACCACACCCTGCAAGTAAAGCTACAAAGGGATTAACATCAAGAAAATGACACACGGTCGTCCTGATCTGCACTAAAATCATCTTGGGGCTGCCTACCTGGCCACACCCACCACTGCAGTCCTGCACTCACCACAGAGAAGACAAAGCTCTCGCCGGAGTGAGGAGTGCAAGACCACCACGGCTGGCAGGGTGGCATTATTATTGAGGAATACAACACTGGTCTGAGTGTGCCTAACTGTACAGGATTAGTACAAAAAAATGCATTAGTACTAAGGCTCCCATTCTCAAACACTCAGGATTTCAAAGGTCAAGGCTACAGAGATGATTAGTCATGTCTTCAAGGGTGAACTTTCCTCAATAGTGCAACATCCTTAAGCGTCACCACATCCATGAACCACAGACACACTTCAAAACCCCATTGACCTCAACTAAAACATGCTAACCCATCATCAGCATAATGAAGACCCTTGAAAACTATAGTGACTTGTGGTGCAGCCTGTTCGAAAAAAGTGGTTGAGAATGGCAGCCTTGGTCTCACAGATTGCTGCTACAAGTGCTCTGAGCCACCCCAGCCACTGCTGCACACCTCATACCGCCCTTCAACACTTAACCTAACACATGTAAGTCACTGTTTAGCATTTTGTTGGGTAAATATATCCCTTTTAATTCAGGCTTGGAGTTGGAGTGCATAGAAATCAAAGTATTACAGATGCCAGTGGCTGAGTGTGTGGGCTGCAGCTTCCTGGGGCAGGCAAGGAGTGCTGTGACACTATTAAGGTGTCCTGCTTCACTGCACACGGCTGGCAGTGAAGCTGCCCACATCATTAGTTGTAAAGATTGCATCATGGCTAAACACACACACACACACACACACACACATCTGAACTCACTGTAAACTTGTTGCTCCTGATGCCCCTAACACTTTGACAGGTAAGCACAGATAATGTCAATGATAATGAGCACAATATAAAATGACAGGCCCAGAAAATGTTCTAGTGACTTGATAATTACTATTCCTTTCTTGCCAATGGGTTTTTAAATTATTCTCAAAACTTGCACTTGTCTTATTCTTCAGAACAAACTTTTCCTAGTTTGGTCTTAAGCTTATACCAGTGATTCTGTCAAGCTTGAAAGGTTTTAATAAGCTTAATATATAATTTGCTGCAGTCTGATGGAACTAAAATCTTCCCCAGTCTGGTTTTATTCAAGTTTAAAAACTCATAAACTTGGCCCACTCTGACTCTGTGGAGCTCAAGAACCTAAAATCTTTCCCTAGTTTGTTTTCTTTAAGTTTAGTCCATAAATGTGGCCCAGTCTGATTCTGACAAGCTGAGGGGCCAGCAGCCAAGAGCCAACCTGTTAGTGCTAAGATGCTGCATGCCACACAATAACAAACTAGTTAAATAAAAGCCAAACTAAGACAATGATGTTTCTTGACTGACCCACCAACTGACTGGCTGACTGACACTTTAAACTAACTTTGTACTTTTTAGAATTTTCCTTCCTCGGCACAAGCTAGCCCAGCGATGCCACGGAACACAGGGAGAACAGAACACTCAGCAACAAGCACAACTGGTGATGCTGGTGGTGTTTACAGGCTTGTCAATACACCACTAACACTACCACTCGTACCAAGATAAAAAAGAAAAAGGGTAGATGAAGACAATAATGGTGTTTGCAAGACATTTCAAAGCCACAAAGAAACAAAGTAAATGAGGGTGGTGGTGTGTTTGGTGTTTGAATCATCCTTCAACACCACAAACACATAAAAAGGTAAAAAGTAAAGATAATAATAATGATTTAGGTAGTTAGCACACCACAAACACTGCCACTCAACACTCTCTCTCTCTCTCTCTCTCACACACCATTGCCAGAACATAACACCTTTGGACACCCCTGCAATATTAACAACACAGCATCATACCCCTACATCATTCTCAAACCAGTGTCACATCTCTACATCATTGCCAGAACAGTGTCATAGCTTTACACATACCCCTACATCATTGCCAGAACAGTGTTACATCTCTGGGGATACCTGTACACCATTTCCAGAACAGTAAAGCATCTCTGGGGACCTCACATTACTGCCAGAACAGCAGCACACCCTGGGAGGACCACAGTTGAGCATTCGAGACCCTAGTGGAGTTTTGACGAGTGACGGAGAGGGGAACGTGGGAGAGATGGGAAGAACAATGGGGAAAAATAAGATAGAAATTAAGAGAGGTTTTTTTGGTATTCTGTAACTCTCTCTCTCTCTCTCTTTCTTTATGAGACACTCACACAAACCACAAGAGTCACAGAAAATGATATAAAGACAAAGAAAGGAAGGAAAATAAATGAAGATGAAAAGAAAAAAATTCCAGGGTGTTTCTCTCTCTCTCTCTCTCTCTCTCTCTCTCTCACACACACACACACACACACACACACACACACACCAAGAACCTTAGAAAACAGAGCAATGATAAAGATGAAGAAACAGATAAAAAAAAAAAAAAATTAATGAATAAAATAAAGTTGTATTTATTCTCTCTCTCTCAGAGACACACACACACCCCAGAAACCTTCAAAACCAAAACAAAGAAACCAAACCAGAAGCAAAACACAGATCAATAAATCACACAAAGAAACACCCACAACTTGCACTCTCCCTCTCACTCCCGCTCTCCCTCTCTCACACTCGCAGGATCTCCAGACACTTGTTGTAGCAGATGGCGATCCAGTCAGGCTGTGTCGCGCCCCACTGGATCTGGTTAATCTCCCCCTCAGCGGCTGTGTAGGCTAGTATGGGGTCCTCAATGGCACGGGGCATCTGTTGCACGTCCCAGATCAGCGCCTGGTGGTCGTCCCCTGGGGTAATGATGGTGGTGGTTAGGTTAAGGGATATAGAGAAGGTAAGTGGGGTTTTGAGAGGACATTTGAGATAGTAGTAGTAGTAGTGGTAGTTGCTGTTGTTGTTGTGGTGGTGGTGTGTTAGATTAGTTGAGAGAGAGAGAGAGAGAGAGAGAGAGAGAGAGAGAGAGAGAGAGAGAGAGAGAGAGAGAGAGAGAGAGAGAGAAGAACAATCAACTAGGTAAGCCATGTTGATAGAATTTTCAGAGACGTATAATTTGCTAAGGAATATTGGAATAGCATTTCACTATATGGACAAAGAAATGATGAAGAAATTGATAAGTACTAAAATAAGACCCAGATTGGAATATGCAGTTGTGTGGACCCCTCATAAAAAGAAACACAAGGAAATTGGAGAGACTACAAAAAATGGCTACAAGAATGGTTCCAGAATTTAAAGGGATGACATATGAGGAGAGACTAAAAGCTACGGATCTACCAACCCTGGAACAGAGAAGAGAGAGAGGGGATCTGATACAAGTTTATAAATTGATTAATGGAATAGATCAAGTGGATAATGAGAAACTAATCCTGAGAGAAGAATATGACTTTAGAAGCACAAGATCGCATAGTAAGAAACTAAGGAAGGGACGATGTCTGAGAGATGTTAAAAAATTTAGTTTCCCGCAAAGATGTGTTGAGACTTGGAACAGTTTGAGTGAGGAAGTGGTATCAGCAAAGAGTGTACATAGTTTTAAAGAAAAATTGGATAAGTGTAGATATGGAGACGGGACCACACGAACATAAAGCCCAGGCCCTGTAAAACAACAACTAAGTAAATACACACGCACTGGCGCCGTTCCGACAATCAGCTGATCTTCACTACATACCTGTTGTACAGTATTTACAGTGGCCTGGGCAGGTAGTGTGGACTCATTTTTTTTTCATGAAATCAATTATTAAGGAATGATGAGTGAAAAAGAGATTCCATCAAAATGCAGACATAAGACTAGAGAAGGAATGAAAGCTGATGATGACTATGTTGATGAGGGTGAGCGCGTATGCGAAGGCTTCGATACGATGACTACTTCACTACTTAAGAGAGTGTTAAATATTGAACATAAACTAGATAAATTGATAAAGGAGAAGATGGAAATGAAAGAGAATGAAGAACAGGAAAAATAGTTTATAAAACTGAGAGAAAGGATAAAAAAAGTGGAAGAAAATGAAGCTAGGATAAGAGCGAAAAATGAAGAACTCGGTAAAGCCGAGAAAGAAAAAGAGAAGCTGAAAGATCTAGTAAACAAGGAAGAGGAAAGAGTACAGAACGTGATTAAAAAAGAAGTACAAGCATGGAGTCCAAGATAAGAAAAATAAGGCTGATTTTCAGGAGGTGATTCAAGAACAACTTAAAGAAAAAGAAGAAAATATGACAAACAAAATGATAGGAGTCCTCAAGACAAAAGAAAATTTAGTTAGAGAAATTGCAGAAAAAAAGAAGAGTGTAGTCGTATTTGGAATTAAAGAAAAAAATATAAAATATAGACCAAAAAGAGAAAAAGAAGAAACGAAATCAGTCAAAGACCTACTGAAGAATCTAAACGACGAAGATAGGCAGAACTTGGAAGAGGAAGTAGAAGAAATAAACAGAATGGGACCATATCAAGAAGGAAAACGAGACCAATTAAAATACTACTAAAATCACAAGCAGCAACAGAAGAAATATTATATAGAACAACAAAACTTAGAGAAACAGAAGGCTGCAAGGATATCTATATAAAGAAAAATAGAAATGAGGAAGAAAGGAAGAGATACAATGAACTGGCAGCAGCAGTAAGGAAAAGAATAATGAAAGGTCAGAAGAGGAAAAAAGGCATTTTTGGAGAATTCTAGGAGACAGGATAAGGAAATGGTATATAAACGAGAAGGAAGAGAAAAAGTGGAACAAGTTTAACTAAAAATGATAAAGGCAAAAGACTAAAAATGATGTATACGAACATAGACGGGTTTTATCAAGTAAATTAGAATTAAGAGATTACATAAAGAAAGAAAATCCGGATATTGTATGCCTGGCTGAAACAAAACTAAATGAGGCAATCAAAATAGACTTGGATAATAGGTATAATGTATGGAGAAGAGACAGAGTGGGTAAAGGAGGAGGAGGAGTCATGATTATGTTAAGGAAGGAGATAGTGATAAACCAAGTGGAATGTGGGGAAGGAAAAGCAGAAGTATTGTATGTTAAGATGCATATTAATAAAAAAGAGTTAACAATCATTGTAACATATGTGCCACCAAAAACAAATTCATGGACCAATCAAGAATATAAAGACATGATAGATGACACAATAAGGAGTTTAACGAGAATTGTTAAAGAAAGGAAAAAAGTGATATTAGTAGGAGATTTCAACTGTAAAGAAGTGGACTGGGAAAATTATGAAAGTGGTATGGGGAAGAAGCCTGGGGAGAAAGATTCTTGAACCTAATGATACACAATATGATGGACCAGAGAGTAAAGGAATGCACAAGATTCAGAGGAAACAACGAGCCGAAGAGATTGGATCTAGTTTTACAAGGGTATACAAATGAATGATGATATAAGATATAAGTGGCCATTGGGAAAGAGTGACCATGTAATATTAGAAATAGATATAGAAGAGGGAAAGGAAGATAGAGACGATTCATACAAAGGAGACCGATTAATTTACAGAAAGGCTGATATTGAGAATCTCAAGAACTATTTTAAAACGTAAACTGGGAGGAGATGGAAAACTCAGAGACAATGCAAGAGAAATATAACTTATTTTTGGAAATATACAAAACAGGAGTCAGGAATATGTCCCAAAATATAGACCTAAAGAAGAAGGAAAGAAAGATTGGTTTAATGCAAGGTGTGCTAGGGCAAAGGAGAAAAGAGATGGAGCATGGAAAAGGTGGAGGAGAAATAGAAATCCAGCAAATAAGGAAAACTTCAAGGCAGCGAGAAATGAATATGTTAAGGTGAGGAAGGAAGAGGAAAAGAACTTGAAAAGGACATTGTCGAAAAATGTAAGGAGCAACCAAAATTGTTCTATAGATTCATAAATGGAAAAATTAGGCAAAAGAAACAATAGAAAGGTTAAAAGGAGAGAACGGGATGGTGGAAGACCCAAAAAGTATGGCAGAACTATTAAATAATAAATTCCAGGAGGTCTTTACTAAGGAATTCAAATTTGAAAGGCCACAGAGTAATAGAGAGACAATCTATATGAAAGAGATTAAAGTAACCAAGCTTGAAATAAAAGAGTTAATGAAGGAACTGGATGAAGAGAAGGCAATGGGACCAGATGAAGTTTCAGGCAGAATACTGAAAGAATGTAGGGAAGAACTAGCAAGTCCTATATACAACATCATAAAATGCTCAATAGAAAATGGAACAGTGCCAGTAGAATGGAAAAGGCGTTTGACAAAGTGCCACATGCAAGATTACTATGGAAGTTAGAGGAGAAGGGTGGCTAAAAGGAAGCACATTGAGATGGATACAAAATTATTTGAGGGGGAGAGAAATAAGGACGGTAGTTAAAGATATAAAGTCCAAGTGGAGAGCAGTAGAAAGTGGAGTGCCACAGGGGTCAGTATTGGCACCAATACTTTTCCTCATTTTTATTAACGACATGCCAGAAGGAGTGAACAGCTACATAAATCTGTTTGCAGATGATACGAAACTGTGCAGAGTTATAAAGCAAAAAAGAGGATTGTGAAATACTGCAAGAAGACCTAAATAAGATCTGGGAATGGAGTAAGAAGTGGGAAATGGAATTCAATGTGAACAAAAGCCATGTCATGGAAATGGGAAAGAGTGAAAGACAACCTGTGGGAATCTATAAGATGGGAGATGGAGTAGAACTGGAGAAAGTTAAAAGGAAAAGGACTTAGGAGTGATGATGGAAGAAAACAATCAACCAGTAAGCCATATTGATAGAATTTTAGAGAAACATATAATTTGCTAAGGAATATTGGAATAGCATTTAACTACATGGACAAAGAAATGATGAAGAAATTGATAAGTACTATAATAAGACCCAGATTGGAATATGCAGGAGTAGTGTGGACCCCTCATAAAAGAAACACATAAGGAAATTGAGAGACTACAAAAATGGCTACAAGAATGGTTCCAGAATTTGAAGGGATGACATATGAGGAGAGACTAAAGGCTATGGATCTACCAACCCTGGAACAAAGAAGGAGAGAGGAGACCTGATACAAGTTTATAAATTGATCAACGGAATGGACCAAGTGGATAATGAGAAACTGATCCTGAGAGAAGAATATGACATCCAAAGCACAAGATCGCATAGTAAAAAGCTGAGAAAAGGAAGATGTCTGAGAGATGTTAAAAAATATAGTTTCCCGCTAAGATGTATTGAGACGTGGAACAGTTTAAATGAAGAAGTAGTGTCTGCAACGAGTGTGCATACTTTTAAAGTAAGATTGGATAAGTGTAGATATGGAGACGGGGCCACACGAGCATAGAGCCCAGGTCCTGTAAAACTACAACTAGGTAAACTAGGTAAATACACACACACACACACACACCTGCAGTACAGATGTGCACGGAAGAGTGAGGTGCCCATGCGATGCCATTGACACAGGCACGGTGGTTGTTGAGACACAGACAGGCACTGACGTCCAGGATGATTACCTAGCGGAGGAGAGGTGGTGAGGGTGATGCTGAATATACACACAGATTTCTCAAACCTAAAAATTCTTTCACACACACACACACAAACAGGATAAATCAAAATGCTACACAAAAAACACACACAAAAAAATATACAAAGAAGGTGAGAAAAATTTGTACCAATAAGACAACATAGAGAAGTTGGAAAGCAGGACTGGTTTAACGATAGATGTGAAAAGGCTAGAACAAGAAAAGAGGATGCATGGAAGAGGTGGAGAAGGAAAAGACGGATTAAGCAGTGGGAAAGTTACAAAAGAGCAAGAAATGAATATGTGTTGATTAGAAGAGAAGAAAGAAAGAAACAAGAAAAGGATATAATTGATAAATGTAAAGACCAACCAAGGCTTTTTACAGACATGTGAACAACAACATCAAAAATAGAGAAAGTATTGAAAGTTTAGAAGTAAATGGAGTATACAGTGAAGATCCCAGGAAATGGCAGAGGCTATGAATGGATGCTTTCGGAAGGTATTCACAAAGGAGACTGCTTTTGACAAACCACTGGTAATGGAACAGAAAGGGATTATGAAGGAGTTTCAAGTAACTGTGGAGGAGATCAAGAACATGATGGGGAGTTTAGAAGTGAGAAAAGCTGTGGGACCTGATGGGGTATCAGGATGGATTTTAAGAGAATGCAGGGAGCAATTGGCAGAAAAAGTTTGTGAAGTAATTGATGCCTCATTAAGGGAAGGTGTAGTGCCCCAAGACTGGAAAAGAGCTAACATTGTCCCAATCTATAAATCAGGTAACAAGAGAGACCCATTGAACTATAGACCAGTGTCACTTACAAGTGTGGTAGCTAAGATGTGTGAGAGGGTGGTGAAGACTAGATGGACAGACTTCTTGGAGAAAATGACATACTTTGTGAGTGTCAATTTGGTTTTAGGAAAGGGCGTTCATGCACGACAAACCTGATATGTTACTATTCGAGGGTGATAGATGTAATACAGGAAAGAGATGGTTGGGCTGATGGAATATATCTGGATTTAAAAAAGGCCTTTGATAAGGTACCACACCAGAGACTGATCTGGAAACTTGAAATGGTAGGAGGAGTGCATGGCAGTTTACTAAAATGGATGGAAGACTTTTGGTAGGAAGAGAAATGAGAACAATAATTAAGGACAGACCATCAGAATGGGGATTGGTGGAGAGTGGAGTTCCACAGGGATCAGTGTTGGCACCAGTAATGTTCGCAGTCTACATAAATGACATGGTGGATGGGGTGTCCAGTTATGTGAGCCTATTTGCAGACGATGCAAAATTGTTAAGAAAAGTGAGATGTGACAAAGATTGCGAACTACTCCAGGAAGACTTGGACAGAATATGGAAATGGAGCTGTACATGGCAAATGGAGTTCAACACGACAAAATGCAAGAAAATAGAGTTTGGCAAGAGTGAAAGAAGAATCAGGAGTATGTACAAGATAGGAAATGAAGACATAAAACCAGTCATGAAGAAAAAGACCTTGGGGTGACAATTACCAATGACCTATCGCCAGAGAGACATATAAACAAAATAATTGGAGAAGTATTGAACTTATTGAGGAACATAAGAGTGGCGTTCGTATATCTAGATGAAGAAATGATGAAGAAAATAATTACTGCAATGATAAGACCGAGGCTTGAATATGCAACAATACAGTGGGCTCGAACTTAAAGAAACACATAAGGAAACTAGAGAAAGTACAGAGGGCTGCAACAAAATGGTGCCTGACTTAAGAGATTTGACTTATGAAGACAGACTGAAAAGAATGCAACTTCCAACCCTGGAAAACAGAAGAGAAAGGGAGACCTGATAGCAATATACAGAGTGATGATTGGCATGGAAAAAATGGATAGGGAAGATCTGTGTATGTGGAATGGAAGAATGTCGAGAGGGCATGGGAAAAACTAAAATGGCCACTTATAGGAGAGATGTGAAAAATATAGCTTCCCTCATAGAAGGGTGGAAGCATGGAATAGTTTAGACGTGGAAGTGGTCAACGCAAGGAATATTCATGATTTTAAGAAAAAGCTGGACATTAATAGATATGGAGACGGGACAACACGAGCATAGCTCTTTTCCCGTATGTTACAATTAGGTAAATACAATTAGGTAAATACACACACACACACACACACACACACACACACACACAGACACACACACACACATATCAGGGTGGCATTTAATTACATGGACAAGAGTATGATGAAAAAGATCATAACTACAAGGATAAGACCTAGACTTGAATATGCAGCAGTGGTGTAGTCACCACACACGCAAAAAGGCATCAGGAAGCTAAAAATCCAAAGGATAGCCACAAAAATGGTGCCATAAATAAAAGACCTTCCTAATGAAGATAGACTAAAGGAAATGGAACTACTAACTTTGAGGGATAGACGGGAAAGAGGAGATTTAATAACGATGTACAAGATAGTGAACAGTATGGAAAAGACAGATAGACAAGACCTGGTATCACTGTTTGAAGCTGGAGACAGACAGACAAGAGGACACTGTAAGACCATGAAAAGTCAGTGTTTGAGACACATTAAAAAGTTTAGTTTTCCACATGGGACAGCAGACATCTGGAACAGACTGAATGATGAGATTGTAACAGCAGAAAGTGTGCACAAATTTAAGGAAAATGTGGATAAAATTATATATGGAGACGGGTGACTATGAGCCCTGCTCCAACCCTGTAATATACAACTACAGGTTGAACCCCGATTTAACGACAAGCTCGGGGATTTGCCGTTGCCGTTAAATCGATTTTGCCGTTAAAGCCGATAAATACTAAAAATATAAGAAAATAATAGAAAATAAAAAGTTAGGTTAGGAGAAAACGAAAATTAATGTTCTTTCTGTGCAATAGTCAATGACAAACGCTTTTCTTTTCACTTGGACCACTTTTTCCAAAGTCTGCAGGCCTTTTCGCCATTTGCCAAAATATATCACCGAACTAACAAAGACTAGGACGAAGTAAACGAATACGCCTTCTCTCTATGCTGTCTAGGCGGAAATAACGCTTGTGGCGGAAACTGCACGTGGGTTGAGCGGCACACCAGCGCGTACATCGGTGCGGCGGAATCGGTACTAGGCGATGCCGGTAAATGCCGAAATGCCGTTAAAGACAACACTATGTTCCCACGGAAATTTTGCCGTTAAACACGGGATTCCGGTAAATCGCGTGCCGTTAAAGCGGGGTTCAACCTGTAGGTAAATATAACTAGGTAAATACACACACACACACACACACACACACACACACACACACACACACACACACACACACACACACACACACACACACACCTAACTGCTATATATAGAGCATGGAAGGGGATGGACACACTTGACAAAGAAGACCTATTAGTGTGGGAGTCAAGAAATACAAAGGGACACGGCATGAAATTGAAAAAGACAGCGTGTAGAAGAGACATTAAGAAATACAGCTTTCCAAACAGAAGCACAGAAATATGGAACACGTTGGATGAAACAGTGGGCCAAGCAAGAAATATTCCTGACTTTATGGCTAAACTAGATAACTACAGGTATGGAGACAGGACAGCACAAGCATAACTCTTTTCCTGTAAAACACACACACACACACACACACACACACACTCGCAGGCGTCCATGGCCACGGTGGACAGGTAGTTGGGGTCCTGCTTGTTCCAGGCGAGGCGCAGCAGTGGGGTGTGTGCAGGGTCCTCGTAGATGATGGTGGAGTGCTCAAGGTGCCGCAGGTCAAACATCCGCACCGACCCATCCGCTCCTGTGGCAATGGTGGTGGTGGTGGTGGTGAGGGGGCAGTGGAGGGTGGCGGGTGGTAGAATGCAGGGTGATGGTTAATGGTGGTGGTGGTGAGGAAGAGAGCAGAGGATGATGGGTGAGAGTGGAGGGTGATGAGAATTGGAAGGGTGGAAGAGGAGGGGGAGATTGGAGAGTAATGGGTGGATGAGTGGAGGGTGATAGTGATGGTAAAGGGTAGAGAGGGACAGTGGAGGGTAATAGTGGTGAGGAGGAGGGGAAGAATGGACAGTGGTGGTGGTGGTGGTGGAGATGATGGGTGGAGTGAAGATATGTAGATAGTGATGATAGTGAAATGTGGTTATGTATCTGTATTTTCATATTACACACACACACACACACACACACACACACACACACACACACACACACACACACACACACTTATTCTAGATCACAAACACAGATAAACAAACATCCATAAAATAACCAACCCACCTAAACACTGCAAAACACACACACACACACACCAACAAACCCAAACCCACCTTAACCCGACAATCACACACACACACACACACACAACACCCAGACAAATAAACCTAAAAAAAAACACGCACACACACATAAACACAACCCACCCCATATAAACCCCTACACACACACACACACACACACACATCCCTAAACCCCCAAATAAACCCCTACACACACACACACACACACAACGCACCAACAGAAGCAAACATATCACGTCCACCACCGGCGCGGGAGAAGGCGATATCAAAGACCTCCTTGTCGTGAGCAATGAGTTGAGTCTTGACGTGCCCCGACACTACATTGACCCGCCCCAGCATCTGCCCCGTCTCCAGGCCCCAGATGGTGCAAGTGGTGTCTATGGAGGAGGTGCCGATGAGGTTTGGCTCCACCTCGTTCCAGTCAAAAGACGTGAGGGGAGCACAGAAGTCCGAGTTCTTGTTCTGTTGGGGATTGAAGTGTGAGTGTGTGGGGGTGTTTAGGAGTGAGTCGGGTTGTGTTGGGGAGAGAGGGAGAGAGTGTGAGGGTGTGTGAAGGTGTGTAAGTGTGTGTGTGTGGGGAAGTTTGAGTTTGTGGGTATATTAAGAGAAAGAGAGAGAGAGAGAGTGTGTGTGTGTGTGTGTGTGTGTGTGTGTGTGTGTGTGTGTGTGTGTGTGTGTGTGTGTGTGTGTGTGTGTGTAGAGCCACTCACATTGTTGAGGAGGCAGGCCATGCGTGTGTCGCCATCGTTGCCCTGTTGCCACACTCTCAGGTAGTCGCCACTCGTCGCCAGCAAGTCAGGGTAGATGCCTTTCTGCGGGAGACACTCGGACACTCAGACACAGGGGGGAGAGGATGGGAGATACAGGGATGGTGACTGTGTAGTAGTAGTAGTAGTAGTAGTAGTAAACAAATACACAATTCATAAAAAGAAGGAAAAATACCAATCTATCTAAACTAAAACTCTCTCTCTCTCTCTCTCACAGACACACACTCACACTATCAGGAATCCACATAATCTTGGTGGTGGGGTAGGGGTGGTCGAAGGTAGAGCGAACCACAAACTCAGAGGTGTCTTCATCCAGCTGGACAATTTGCACCTTGTTGTTGTACTCCTCCACAAAGCTGCCCACCGCTAGTCTGTCACCAAGAGAGGGAGAGGGAGTGAGAGGTGGTAGGAGAGAGTGACATGGGGAGAGACAAGGAGGAGAGGAGAAGGGAAGGGAAGGGAAAGGAAGGGAAAGGAGGAGGAAGAGGAAGAGGATAAAGCTTAAAGAAAAGATATAACTGAGAATAAATAAAAGACAGTGTAGGTAGATCAAATTTAATACTAATTCACAAGCCAAACACACAAATGCATGAAGGAATATTGAAACTAATGACTAACACACACACACACACACACACACACACACTCTTTCACTCACTCACTCTCAAAGAAAAAACACCATCAAAGCCTCAAAAACACCTCAAAACACCACCACACACACACACACACACTGACCTGAACCTCTTGTCGGGCCGCACAGACCAGTTCATGCTGTAGAGTGTCCATTGCGCTGAGTACTTGTAAATCTCCTTCCTCTTTGGTGGAGGGTGGACTGACATGGTGGTAGTGGCGGCGGTGGTGGTAGTGTCTTTCCTCACTCCTCTGTGACGTCAACCTGTGAGCTATGGTAATTACTGTCAGCCTCTGAATGGAATGGGGTGGTTTAGGTGAGGCAGAAAGAAGAGGAGTTGATTTAGAAGGAAGGCAAAGATAGTGAGGGGAGGCATAGAAGAGGAAGATAAGATAAGTAACTGAGGACAAACACAAAAGAGAGAGAGAGAGAGAGAGAGAGAGAGAGAGAGAGAGAGAGAGAGAGAGAGAGAGAGAGAGAGAGAGAGAGAGAGAGAGAGAGAGAGAGAGAGAGAAAACGGGGGGAGTGCATAAACTGTGCGTTGATTAAAATTCATCAATATGCTATTTTGTATTGTCATTTATGTTCTGTATTCAATGTCAATGGTGTACGTTCTGTTTAAAGTGACATCATTGGAACTGTTTTATAATACTACTAGAATTTAGTCTTAGTTGTGTGTGTGTGTGTGTGTGTGTGTGTGTGTGTGTGTGTGTGTGTGTGTGTGTGTGTACCTAATTGTGTGTGTGTGTGTGTGTGTGTGTGTGTGTGTGTGTGTGTGTGTGTGTGTGTGTGTGTGTGTGTGTGTGTGTGTGTGTGAGTATTACAAGATTGGTACTAATGGAACTCAGGAGTGGTTTGTACTGTGTTGTGAGGGAGCTGTTTCTAATTTAGTAGACAGTTCGTGAGATAAACATTTACTCAGACCACTGCTGAGTGTTGCATTGTCTCTGGTGTGTTTCCATGATGTTTGCTAGTTTGTCATACACTTTCCCTAATTGTTCAATACCGTAGTAAATATTGAGAGCATGCTGTCGTTCAGGTGGGTCGTGGTACATATACGGTTGTACCACAGTGTTCATGATTTGACGATATTTGTACCCTGAAAATCTGTCTGTCTCTCTTCTTTGGCCAAGGTGAAGGACAGGAGGCAGTGTGTTGGATGACTATTATTTGTTTCAATGACAGAGTAACATTATTGATTGGTTTGGTTACAAGTGTGAAGAGTTATTTACCTGTATCATTTATCTGTATTTGGTATTAACTGTAATGATTGCCCTAAATTGGGCCAATAAATGGAGAGTGCTTTAAGTGTCTATACATTCGCCTGGTGGCACAGTGCAGCCCCCACAGCTAGGTTAGATTAAAGTCCCAGCAGGGGGCTGGCAACCTCTGGCTAGGTTAATGTCCTAGCATGGGGCTGGGGGGGGAGGACAGGCAGGGTCTAAGTTGGGCAGAGGGCTCCCAGTTACATTAGGTTGGGTGGCACTTTCCAGCTCTCCTCGTTTCCCAGCTCCTCCCTTTGCAGCTCTTTCACTTGGCTGAAATGTCGGGGGAATAAAAATATGACAACCCAAACTAACCTAATCTTAAATTTCAAAAGCTAACCTAACTAATGTAACCTGGTGGAAGCAACATGCACTACTGATACATTTTCTTCAGAACCTTTGTGACCAATAGCATGGTTAGGCTACATTAGCTAGGTTAGATTAGGTTGCCGTATTTTCATTCCCATGTCATGACAGCTGAATGAAAGAGCTGCAAAACAAGGAGAGCTGGAGGGATGACTTCATTAGGATAGTGCTGGTTCAGTTAGCAAAATTCAAAATATTATGCAAGATTCCCTTTGATGGCTAATATCTAAAATCAGTTCTCAGTAACACAAAACGACTACAACTTGTCAACACATATACTCACTTTACTTCACGTTTATAATTTTTTTTTTCGGCAAGCCCTTTACTGGCTTGTAGTGGTGTTTTGGACAACTCAGAATTGTGTCAGAAACAGAGCCCAGAGACCAGTATTCCTCAGTCTTGTTGTGGCTCTTTACATTAGTAGGGCATTGTGGATCGTGTGGGACTTGTGATGTCTATCAATCACGTGTCCCGGCATCCAATGAGAGCCACCCTTGCTCAGAGTTATTCACAGTACTGCATTGGTTTCTCATGAGAGGGTGAACCACGTCTAGACAATTTCCTAGGCTGCTAGAGGGGGGGTGCTGTGCCCCCTGGCCATTCTAGAATGAATAATTGGCAAATAATTTGCAAAAAAACTTTTTTTTACTTGCACTTTTCCTTTAGATTTTATTAATGCCAAAAATGGAGTATTTTAGCTTTCCCCACCCCAAACCCTGATTTCCCTCAAGGTCCCCAAGTTAAGTGTTCTTGGGGGGAAGATTGGTGATGAAAGGGAGGAAGGACTTGTTCTAGATATTCATCCCTTAGATATTTGAACTCTTATTTCAATTGGCATTCGTCACCTCCCTCCCCCCCAATTCCTGACAAGCCCCCAAGCTTGTTGTTACGGGAGCGGTGCTGACTCATTCGCTACAAACACCGACCAGCCCCAATGGCTCCTCCAGAAGGAGTGTCATCTGTGAGCACCTGTCACCAACACTGAGAGAGGCGTGGTGTGAACGGTCAACAACATTCAAAAACTGTCACCAAGATAATTAGCAGTGTTCATTTGAAGGACTGACACGCTGGATAGCAGGGAACACACACACACAATCCTGATGCTCCGCCAGGCAGGGAATAGAGGAAAACAAGTACGTCACTGAGACACAAACCGTGACTGTTGTGTTGCGAGGTGAGCAGCGCTGGCCACTCACTGCCTTGCTATCACCGGGACGCCCCTGCACACACCTCCCTCACGCTCTCACTACGCCCACCCACGCCTCCATACGCCACACACACACGCCCGTGGCCCTAATGCACCGCCACGCAGGGAATGAGTGGCGCCGCGACTCACCTCACACTTTGATGCGGCGGAAAATGCGAGCGAGTGTGTAAGCAGCGAGAAATGGCGGGCAGCACTTGTTTACAGTGACCAGGAGCACCAACCCTTCAATGGTGCGCTTTGTTGTCTCTAATATCACAACTACCCTTCTTGTTACGCATATCCATCCACACCATTATTGTTTATATTCACTGTGGCTTGGTTTCAATATCTGTATTCCGCGTGGTTACTGAGAAATAACTGGTACATTTGATAGCAACACACGTTTATAATGGTTTATTTGAAATAGATGGCCTTTTTTGTAGCTAATAAATTAGTTTCATAAAATATATCATAAAATTCCATTGTTTTATTGTCTAGCAACAATACCATTAAAACACTAAACATGAAACAACACGATTCTGATCAATTCATCTCAATATATCACAATCACTTCTTGTTTTATCATTTTCACTTAATAAAAAAAACACTATAATTATTTCCTTTGTTATTCCCGTATCAGTGAAATAGATGCAAGCGTTACATTAGAAAACTAGAATAATAGGCCGTACAAAAGAGACAAGGAGGAGCGCCGCGGCGGCCCAAAACTAAACAAACCCTTCAAAAATTTTGGCGGTGTGAGGAGTGTGTGTCTGCCCTCCGTCTGTGTGCCACCCCCCTCACCCCACTGCGCCCCTCTGCGCCTCCTCCAGGACACGTGTGGGGCGCTGGTGGCCGTGTGGTGCCGGGCTGGCTGAAGTACAGGTGAGTGAGTAGAGTGAGAGTAATGGCGGGTGTGGAGGGAAGGTGATGGAAGGGAAAGTGTCACCCTCCTCACGCCCATCATTCCCCCAGCCACCTGTCTGTGTTGCTCTGAGGGTGTCGCAGAGGAAGGGAACGGTGTGTGTGGGGTTTTGGTCAAGACGGCCCCTGACCACGACGGCCCTCCCCAACGGCCCCATGCTTACCACGACGGCCCCACACTACAAATCACGACGGCTTAGGCTTTTTTTTTTATCCATAAGATGGTTTGAAATTATAGTTGTTAATAGAGCATCTTATACTAAGACAGATTGTATTTACAAATGAGTCGCTCCCCACTCCCCCCATCCTTCCTCACCCAGTGACAGGTACTGCACCACGTAGTACCGTACACTTTTAATCACCGCAGTAATGTTATGGTGTATTTATCAGTAAATTGCATATTTGTTAATACAATCTGTTTTAAATGTAAGATACTGAAACATTACACAGATTGCAAAACATAACATTAAAACATTCGGTATTTAGCCAAGTAGCACCTCCGGCTGCTGCAGCAAGTCATCGTCACCTCATAAAAAACACAATGGACTATCGCGCGCCTCTCACAAATTTAAAAATTATCTTACGGGTAAATTAAACCTTAAAATGCATATGTGTATATAACATTTTCTGCTTAGAAATGCTTGTTCTCTCACCTCTCATTATTTACAGAAAGTCGTGTTACACCCTGTATACGTATATGCACTATATATGTGCAGGGTACACCGGTGTACCAATACGTTATGGCTTTTAACTCCTTACTACAAAACACTATCTCAGGAACACTGAGTTGCCATCTGCGGTTAACGTGTTGACATGATGAAAGAAATAAGACGACAATAACCTAAAATTTGGTGTGGGGTTGTGGTAAACATGGGGCTGTTAGGGTAAACATGGGGGGCCGTCTTGACCAGGAAACGTGTGTGTGTGTGTTGGGGTGAAGAGTAGACGCGTCGCAGTCAGCTCCAGGGTTTGGGTAGGATTTCGTGGGGACAGACAAGGACATCTACAGCGGAGGCCCACCTGAGCTGCATCCGTCACAGGATGAAATTATACAAAAGCAACAAAAGTAAGTAGTGTCACACTCACCCAGCTGTTCTCTGCCAGGTGTTGTGCAGCTGAGGCAGCAGCGGCAGGAGAGAAAACAGGACACCAGACATGGAGGGTGAGGAGGACGCCCAGCCTACCACCAGGTCAGTGCCTTGCTCCTGCCTTGTTCGCCCTCCTGTGTGTGTTGTGGGAGTCAGCAACACTCACAGGATATGGATGTGTTGAGTGCAGGGGTGTGGAGTCGGAGTCGAGGAGTCGTCTACTTTTGGCCGGAGTCGGAGTCGGTAAGAATATGAGCGACTCCAACTCCTTTACGTGATAAATTTTTGAGTAAAGATTCCACTTCATGGAGATTCCTACAAATTGGGAGAAATTGACTTTGTGGAGGATGTGTCCAATCAAGCATTACATATAAAGATAATTTTTATTAATTTATGATAATTATATAATCAAGTACACTTTTACTATGGATTGACTCGAAAATATTTAAGAAGTATTGATTCTCTTAACTTTCGTCTGTTTTGGGTGTGGTAACTAGCGGGCTTTTTGTTTAATCTTTTCCCTTGGCCACCATCCATGATGTAAAACAAAAATAGACTATACCGTTGTACTAAAAAAAAAAAAAAAAAAAAAAAACGGTCGGAGTTGCAACCTTCAAATTTCCTGGAGTTAGAGTTGGAGTCGCAACATTTAAGTTTACTGGAGTCGGAGTCGGAGTCGGACTTTTGAAAATCTGACTCCACACCCCTGGTTGAGTGGGTGGGAGTTGACACAATAGACTGTACTAAGCTGTTCATTTATTTATTCATGGCAATCCAGTGTTCCTAGTTGTGATGTGCAGGAAGAGCCTCACTTAGGGTCTTGCTGTCCCATCTATGTTCCTTTTGTTCCTGTGTATTTGTGTGTGTGAGTGTGTGCAGGCGTGTGTGTATGTATCTATCTATCTATCTGTGTATGTGTGTGTGCGTATGCACGTGCATGTGTGTGCTTACTTCAGCCAGTGTGATGGTTGTGTCCTGTATGAGTGGGAGTGATGGCAGGCAAGGCTGTGGTCAGTGTGTGTGTAAGAGCGTGGGTGGCGTGGTCTGCTGTGGGAGGCTCACTGATGGGATGGTTCGTGTTGGCATTGCAGGCGGCGGCTGCCGGCCCGCCAGGCCAAGCCTACACTGCTGGTGAATGAGCAGCGAGTGGAAGAGAGCTCAGTGTCACCAGCCAGGATCAGCACTGCCCTCAAGAGGAAAACAAACATGAAGGTGGAGGACCTGTACCTGCAGGAAAACTACAAGGAGCCACTGCCTACACCCCTGGAAACCATCTTTGAGTCCCCACAGCCCAGCAGGAACCAGCGTGGGGACTGTCCTGAGGTAGCGCCACTGATGGCCAGGCGGAAGCTGAAGCGTTTGTGTGTGTTTGGCAGCCACTACCAGCCATCCCGCACCAAGCTGAGGCACCGCAGGGACCGCGCCTACCGCATGAAGCAGCTCAGGGGCGTCAGAGTGCCACTGGGCAAGGCCTTCAGTGAGGACGATGTGCAGATGGCTCTGTCCTGCCTGGTGGAGGAGGAGGAGGAGGCTGAGGAGCAGATCGTCGGCTTGCCACGCTCTCCCGCAGACTCTGTGATGGAGAGTGTGACGCAGGACTTGAGTTTTTTACAGATGGACAGTGAGCCATCCCTTGCATCACCGGGCCTGACAGCGTCCCAGCCCTCCAGGGAACAGCGGCGTAAGCGTAGGTCAGGCCTGGTTACCAGCCCCAGCAGTCCCCTCAGTGCAGCTCCTGTCGATCACCCAGCACAGCCGCCCTCTGCCCGGAGGAAGAAACTCAGGCAACCATCAGGTCTGGTGTTTGTCGACACAAGCAACATCCTCCTGGCCCCAGAGGATGCCCCAGGGGACAGGCCACCACACCCTGGGCCCAGCAAGGCAACAGGGTCACAGAGGAAGAGACAGAAGACCAGCAGTGAGACAGAGCAGGGCAGCAGGTCAGCCAGGATGCTGAGGACCAAGTCAGGGATGAAGAGGGACCCAGATGCCTCACCAGCCTCTGCTAAAAAGAAGCAGTGCATCCCAGACCCCTCCCTGGAGACACCCCCTGCCCCTCCTTCCCAGCGCTGCAAGACTCGTGGTAAAAGTAAAGGCACACGTAGGGTGTCTGGCATCCACCGTCCCCTCTATGCCACCAACACCACCACTGCTCATACCCCAAACCAGAGCCTCACTACTGACACCCCTTCCCCAGCCATAACACCCACCAACACCACTTCCCCAGCTGCCACCCCCACCAACACCACCTCCAGAGCTGCCACCCTCACCAACATCCCTTCCCCAGTCATCATTCCCAGCCTCACACCTTCCCCAGCTGCCACCCTCACCAACACCCCTTCCCCAGCCATCATCGCCACCTACACCCCTTCCCCAGCCATCATCTCCACCCACACTCCTTCTCCAGCTATGACTACCAATACCAACTCCCCAAACACTGACAAGGAGCCCCTGACAGCTGCCCCTGGAGCCTCCCCAACCTCCCCCTGCACCAGAATGGCCGCCCTCTCCCTGCAGTGCACCTCATCACTCACCACCAAGCCCAGGAAGGCACGGCGAAGGTCTGCCCGCCTTAGTTTAGGAGTGGAGGGTAGTGAGGAGCTGAGAAAGATGGCTCATAGTGGTCTTGGTACATTATGGTTGTCTAAGTCACCTACCATGGTTAGCACAGTGCAGAGTGGTGATGGTGGTGGTGGTGGTGATGATGATGATGCCGTTCTATCACCACCACAACCATCAGTCAAGAGGAGAAAGGACAGTAGGAGGAGGCGATCTAATCAGTTCCTTCCATTGCCTTGTGTGGATGCTGAACTATCTACCACTACTACTACTACTGCCACTGCCACTGCTATTACTTCCACCTTACCTACTGTCTCCATTACCTGCCGCCAAGCTAACTCCACACCCCCAAAGGCAGGCCCTCTCCCCAACTCCCCCTTTACCCATCCCTTACACAACACACCCACACAGGTAACTCATAATGGGATAGGGGAAGGCAGGGATAGGGATGGTGGGAGTGAAGGGATGGGGGAGATGGGAGGCAGTACATCCTCTTATGTTAGTGAAGGCTCCTCCCTGTCACTCTCCCCAGCCTTATCCAAGTCTGATATTCAAAACATTGCCATTTTAGAGGATCTTAGTGACCTCACCACACCTTCACCTACTAATCTCATCCCATCTGTTAAAACTCCTACCTCTGCTGCCCTCACCCCTGCCACACCCTTGACTCAGAGTGAAGAGCTACCACCAGTGCCTCTCACCCCACCAGTAGGCCACACCTCACCCCCCATTCTCACCCCTATTTTGAGAGAACAGATAGTCACACCCCTCACCCCTTCTACAGACCTCAGTGCCCCTGTTCTCACCCCATATAAAAGTCAATCTCTCACCCCTAAGCATCCCATACCTACTGTCACCCCATCTACAGAAAATGTCCATCTCACCCCTAATGGAGATATTGCAGCTCCATTCACCCCTTCCACAACCCAGGCTACCAACACCACAGCCTGTGACACCCCAGCTAGGCTCACCTCAACTAGTGTCACCCCAGCTAACATCACCCCTCTCAGTATCACCCCAGCAGCACACAGGGACCAGCACATCAGCCCAGAGGAGGAATGGGACTCACCGATTGTCTCAGGTATTATGACAAACGAGACAGTGATTCGACTGGGGCGTGTGTACTATGGTAGCCAGCTCTCCCCATCCCTCTCCCGCCCCAGTGTGACGTGATAGGGTGTGTTTGGTGTTCCTGGGTGTTTGTCTCTCTTTGGTGTGACTTTTTAATATTGTTTTTTTTGTATAGACATTTTAATATTGTGTTTATTATTATTTGTTTTTATTATTTTTATGGTTATTGTGGGATTTCAATTTTTGTGGGTTCTTTTTAATGTGCACCATTGAGAAACAGCTTTTGTCTCTGTCGGATGAGTTTTGTTGTGAATTGTTTTGTTCTCATTTTTTAGTTGTTTTTATTATTATTTCTTGGCATATATATTTTACTACCTTTGTTTATTTTTTTATATATATAGTTGCAAGACTTTCTCTGTCTCCAGTTTGTATTTTTTGTGAGTAGAATTGAGGCGAGTGTGATGAGAGGAGCGTCCGCCATCATTCTCTCACTTGTACTGCCAACCATGAGAAATTGTAACTTTCATACAGTTCCCACACAAATCTTTTATAAATACTAGAGCAATATAAATAAACCACTTTTTCTTGATAATGGTGGTGTTATTTTATGCATTCATGGTTATATACAACAGGAAAGCTTGGTGTTTATAAAGTACTTCACCACACACACACCTGATGCTTGTCTTGCTATGCTTGTATCAGCACATCATTATCTCCTCACTATCACCAACACACATCTTGCATATAATAAACACAAGAATCATTAAATCCCTTTCCTTTGATGTAATGTGGGGTTTGACTCTCTGTACAAGATGACACACTGCTCATTACATACCTTCCACCAACATACCACTCCACTGATACCTTCCACCAACATACCACTCCACTGCATACCTTTACCAACATACTCCATGTATATATTTTGAACTCAATAACCACAAATATCGTCAAACTGTTTATTTTATTATTGCATCACATAAATATCTAAACACTTCTGGGATACAAAATGATAGTTAATACACACTTCAGAACACACAGCTATCTGGTTGTGTGTGTGTGTGTCTGGGGGGGAAGGAACTAGTTCACTCACAGCAACACCACAGCATCACAGCAGCCACATCACAGACATAGTTCAATACACAACTTCATAGCTATGGTTTGGGAAGACACTATAGGTATTATTAATGGCACACACACACACACACACAGGGAGAGAGAGAAGAAGAGATCAGATAATTGAGATGAGAGAAATTTAAGAAAAGTTTTTGATACACAAATGGAGAGAAAAGAGAGAGACTAGATAATTGAGAACATGTGAAAGAAAAGATTTTGAACATACACAAACACAAGGGAAAATTTAAGAAGGATCATGCTGAGGACAGGACACACACACACACACACACACACACACACACACACACACACACACACACACACACCAGGACTCAGGGAGTTAGACTATGAGGAAAGGCTGAGGGAACTGGGGCTGACCACATTAGAAGAGGGAAGAACAAGGGGAGACATGATAACTATGTATAAATTGGTGAACAAGATTGACATATTGGACAGAGTTGATAAAGGTGACCACAAGTAATCATCTCAGAGGACATGGAAAACAAATGATAAAAGACATCTGTCTAAATGACGTGAGAAAGTACAGTTTCCCATCGTAGCATTGATAAGTGGAATAAACTGAGCAGTGATGTCGTTGACGCAGTGTATGTCAATCAGATGAAAGAGAGATATGACAGGAGTGGCCAAGGAGGCAGGACAGAGAGCTTAGCTTGGGCCCTGCAATACACAAATAGGTAAATACACAGGGTACCCAGCATGGAGCAGTGAGGGAGCTGGACTGGGTTTGGTGTGTACAGTTGATGGTTCACCTCAGCCTGACACAATCACAGACAGTAATGCTTTGGTTCAGGAAAGTGTGATTGTCTGGTACTGAAAGACTTAATGGAATAAATAGAGATATGTCAACACACACACACACGCACACACTGGGTGACCAGCAGACAATCAAGGTGAGGTGAATTACACACACACACACACACACACACACACACACAAGGCACTAACAGGCTGGAGGATAACATACTTCTATACAAAGAGAGAGAGAGAGAGAGAAAATCATGATATAATTGAAATAACATTAGTATTTGTTGACTTCATAGGGTTAGGTTAGGTGAGTTTGTGTTTTAATTCATGCAGTTCATTACTTTCACTTCCGATCCTTCACTGTGTTGATTATTTGAAAAGATTGAAATAAAAAAAACAGATTTTTGGAACAATGAATTACACTAGTTGGTCTTGAAATTTGTACACTCAGATTGGTTCCTTAATTGCTGAAACACACACACACACACACACACACACACACACACACACACACACACACACACACACACACACACACACACGCACCACTCAGCACCCCACCTTGCATACACTGTGACTCAACAAAGCACACTAATACACATAATATAATTTCCCACACATGAGGTAATAGTTTTGTTCATCATATAACTAATGGAATGAGGCACTTCACTCTTACCTTACAGTGGCAGGGTAAGGGAAGCTGTCAATAGTAACACCACAACACACACACAGTTCCCACACATGAGGTAATGGTTCTTCTCTTCATAACATAACTACTGGAATGCATCACTTCATCCTACATAGTGACAGAATTAATTAGCTCAATGTCTCACACACACACACATACACAAACACACAATGCCCATACATGAGGTAAATGTTTCATAAATTTCAGTGCCAGGATGCAAGACACCACACTCCACAACTCATTAAGACTAGCAGTGATGGTGACAGTGATAGTAATAGTGACAGTCAAGCATTTCACCATCTAATCACTACACTTCTTCTATCACTATACAACACATCTTTAATCACTAACAAATCTGCAACACTTCTACTACAGCCACCTACAAACACCAAACTTCCTACAAACTGCTAAATCTCTTCCTCTAATCTCTTTCTTTCTTGATGCTCAGAAGAAATTCATCATTGCTACAAACAACAAAACATATTCCTCTAATCTATTCATTCCTTGTGAAAGTTTATATTTCATTAAACTTACAAGAAATCACAAAATTAATTCTCGCTTTACACACTGCTGTCCATCACACACACATATATGACACCCCAGTAACACATCACCTCTCCTCAACACGAACCCTGTCTCCTAACACACAGGGAGCCTAACCTAACACAGCTACCACACCTGTCACCCCTACACAACACCAATCACTTAGGTAATCTCATATAGCTATGGAATCTCTATACACAAAGCCATTAACCCCTTCAGTATTGGGACACATTTTTAATTTGAGATTTGTGTACGATTAGACCATTTTATTGACGTTAGGAAGAGTCTATGGAGGTCAGAAGATTAACAAAAGTCTTCACTATTTCAATCCCCCACATGGGTTTCTAGAGCTGTCTAAAACCACCAAATAGTAAGCAAAAATGAATATGGACATGCGTCATGGTACTAAAGGTGTTAATAATTGTACTCTTTGTGTGTCCCTCTCCAGTTTGACATAGAAGATTAGAATTAACTCTTTCCCCCTTAAATATTTAGTGATTATATTACAAGTTTACTATATACCAGGCAGGAAGTCCCACACAAGGCCACCCAGACAAAACAACACACACACACACACACACTCTTAGTCCCATCAGCCCACAGTGGGAAGGGACAGTCATGAATCATCCCACTACCCCTCAGGAGCTCAGCCACACCACAGCTGGCCACACACCCACAGCAAGGCCCCACAGCACACACTGGTTCACCCCGGCCCCTTCACAATGACACTGTTCCCTACCCAGCACCTCCTCCAGACCTGCCACCACAGCAAGGCCCCACAGCACACACTGGTTCACCCCGGCCCTTTCACAATGACACTGTTCCCTGCCCTGCACCTCCTCCAGTCCTGACACCACAGCAGATACAAGGTGCTAACTAACTATACAAGCAACTGACTATCTCCCTTAAACAGTCACATTAATTAAAGGGCTGTACTGTATAATAGATGCACATAATAACAGTCTGTTGATACACTGGGCTGAGATCCTGCACATACAATCACACACACACACACAGACTCTCTCTCTACAGAATGTGTAAATCTAAACAAAAAAATAATGCTTTTAAATATGACAAGATTGCCTTAGTGCTACAAAAATGCAAATAATTCGTTACAAAAAGGTACACCTCACACGATACAGGTAATACACAATGCCCTTGGTTACAATGTATGCCCGCCATTCACGTACGTAAAGCATGGATGTGTATTAATGCTGTAACCTGCTGTCAGTGCAGGCTGTCCGTCCTACAGCACAGCAACACACAGGAAGCTCGACGCATGGAACACAGCACAGCAGGAGGCACAGACACCAACACCTCACTCACACAACACAAGGAAATCAATGCAACATAACAGCTCACTCACACAACACAAGGAAAGACAAAATACTGGAAGCAGCCTGAGAAAGCGAAACACACACCTCTTCACCCCACAACACAAACACAAAAAACGGAAGACAAGAACACTTCACACAACTCAGGCAGCACAAGGAAGACACAACACAGCATCGCACAGCCACAGGAGCACTGCAACACTGAGATACACTGCTGCTGGCCACCTCACTGCAGCAATACTGGCCAGAAACATCACCACAACACCTTCCCCTACGAAACACTCTGCTCTCACCACCACTATCTTCAAAGGCAACAAACATGACTAGCTGTGTTCTCAAGAGTGTTTCTCCTGTTGATAATGTGGAAATCTTGTTAATCTGTCAGTGAAGCCATGAAAACAACTATAATAACTTGTGTTGCTTCGAAAGACTCATGAAAATAGTAGTGTTTTGAAATATAATCTTTTGTTTTGCCGTCAGAAGCTGCGTAACAACACTGCTGGCTCGGCACACACACCACAAACACCACATCACTCTTGGCTCTGTGCTGTCTGGTACTGGTGGTAGTGGTGGTGGTGGTGGTGGGTGGTGGTTCAGACAAGTCCCGCAGTGCCAAACATCTGCTCTGATTCTGGGTTGTTGTGGTCGTGCCTGCTGGGGAGAAGAGAATGTCAGGGGCTTGGCTGGCCTGTCACTGCTGGGAGGGAGTGACTGCTTGTATCACCTCACACCACACCACACCACAACATACCACAATATACCACACCTTGTATGACCTCACACCACAACATACCACACCTTGTATCTCCTCACACCACACCACACCATACCACATCACGCCATACAACACCTTGAATCATCTCACACCACACCACAACATACCACACCTTGTATCCCTTCACACCACACCACACCACAGCACACTCTCTTGCATTCCTTCACACCGCAGCACACTCTCTTGCCTCACAGCACACCACAGCACACTTTTATTCCCTCACACCACAGCACACACTCTGACATTCCCTCACACCACAGCACACACTCTTACATTCCCTCACACCACAGCACACTCCCTTGCATTCCCTCACACCACAGCACACTCCCTTGCATTCACTACTACAACACACCACAGCACACTTTTATTCCCTCCCACCACAGCACATCACATATAATTATTTGTTTTTTTGTTCTTTGTGTACTAATTGGAGATGCTTTTGTAATCTTATTGGAGGGAAAGATTTTAGGGTCTGAATGCTGACCTGCGGCAATACTCAGACTCTGTGTCGGAGGGTGTGAGGGGGGACATCTCACACCCGTCACCCGCTGGCCTCTCATCCTCCAGCTCCTCCTCTGAACCTGCAAGGGAACACTCAGTCATGACGGGGAAGTGGAGAGTGAAAAAGGGTGAAAAATAGTGGCAAATATAAACACTGAATGAAAACTATCAAGAAACACAAACTGAAAAACAAACATGAAAAAATTAATTAAAACAAGAATAAAGGAAAGAAAAACACTGAAGAAATACAAAATGAATGATTAATTAAGGAAGAAACAAAGTAAACAAGAACAAAAACAAACACACACACTAAATATCAAACTCAGATAAAGAAAAAAAAAAAAAAAAAAAAGAAACACTAAAAATATATAATGAACAAACTAGGGAAGAAACACACACACACACACACACACTCTCTCTCTCTCTCTCTCACACACACACACACACACACACACCAACCAAGGGAGGTGAATCGCTGGTGGGGGTGCACGGAGGCCCAGTGGGGGGAGGAGGAGGTGAGGTAGTGCCCTGCGTCACCCGAGACATCCAACTCCTCATCTGCATTGGTCATGTCGAAGATCTCCGTCACTCTCACCTAAAGAAGAAAAGTGTGAGAGCATGTCCTGGTGTGTGTGTGTGTGTGTGTGTGTGTGTGTGTGTGTGTGTGTGTGTGTGTGTGTGTGTGTGTGTGTGTGTGTGTGTGTGTGTGTGTGTGTGTGTGTGTGTGACAGCTCTGACTAGTGCTAAAAGAGATAGACATGAAACAGAAGCAGAGAGAGAGAGAGAGAGAGAGAGAGAGAGAGAGAGAGAGAGAGAGAGAGAGAGAGAGAGAGAGAGAGAGAGAGAGAGAGAGAGAGAGAGAGAGAGAGAGAGAGAGAGAGATACTGCAGCAAATAACAGGCTAAATGAGTGAAAGGAACATGCATACACAGGCATGTGTATGGGAGACAAAGAAATATGAGGGCTTTGTCATGTAAGGTTAAACTAAGCTAGGTTACATTATTTGCTGAAATTAATTATGAAACCCAAACACACACACCTAGACACACAGATACACCCAACACACTCACACATACACACACACACGCACACGCCCAGTAGCTCAAAGTGGTTAGAGCACTGGCTTCAGAAGCCAGAGGACCGGGGTTCGATTCCCCGGCTGGGTGGAGATATTTGGGTGTGTCTCCTTTGACGTGTAGGTGGTGTTCACCTAGCAGTGAGTAGGTACGAGATGTAAATCGAGGAGTTGTGACCTTGTTGTCCCGGTGTGTGGTGTGTGCCTGGTCTCAGGCCTATCCGAAGATCAGAAATAATGAGCTCTGAGCTCACTCCGTAGGGTAACGTCTGACTGTCTCGTCAGAGACTGCAGCAGATCAAACAGTGAAACACACACACACTCAAACACACAGACACACCCAAACACACAGACACACTCAGACACACAGACACACCTCAACACACTCAGACATACAGACACACCTAGACACACTCAGACACACAGACACCCTGACTCACTCAGACACACAGACACAGACACACCCTGACACAGACACACACTCAGACACACAGACACATACCTCCAGACACACAGACACACCCAACACACACACACACACACACACACACACACACACACACACACCCAGACACACTCAGACACATCCAAACACACAGACACACCCAGACACATACCTAAAGACACACCCAGACAAACACACACCAAGACACACTTAGACACACAGACACACCCAGACACACACCTCATTGTTATCATCTAGGTAGTAGTAAGCCATAAGAGCCTCCTGGTGTGTGGTGACATCCAGGATCCTCTCAAAGGCGTCCTCCCCGAGTGGCGCTGCTGGGGAACTCATGCTGTCCTCCGTGTCCACCTCCTCACTGAAGGACGGCCGGCGGGACACAGCACGGGACACAGCTCTGGATGGTGCCCTGGATGGAGCCCTGGATTGCACGCGGGAGGCCATGCGGGACCCAGCACGTGACACAGAGCGAGAGGCACAGCGCAAGGCCACCTCCGCCAACGCCTGTGACTCCAGCAGCATGGCGTCCTTGTGGCTCTGTGGTACCCCCTCCCTGGTGGTCATGGGAGAGGAGGTCAGGTCAGATGAGGTTAGGTGAGGTTGGGTTGGGTTGGGTTGGATTGGGTTGGATTGGGTTGGGTTAGGTTTGGTTAGGCTTGATTACAGTGTGGGAGGGGGGGTTTAGGTTGGGTTGAGGAGGGTTTAACTGGTTTGGGTTAGGGTGGCTTGGGGTGGGTTGGGGTTGTGTTGGGTTAGGTTGGCTTTGAGGTGGGCTTAGTTAGTGTGGAGTTGAGTTGAGTTGAGTTGAGTTGTGTTGGGTTGGGCTAGATTAGATTGGATTGGGGTGGGTTAGGTTGGCTTTGAGTTGGGTTGGGGTTAGGTTAGGTCAGGCCAGGTTGTGTGAGATGAGGTGTGGTAAGAAGTAAGTTTTGTTTTTGAGTTGGGTTGGGGTGGGGTTGGGGTGTAGCTGGGTGTGTGTTGGTTGGGTTGTGAGGTGATGGGTGTGTGCTGGTTGGGTTGTGAGGTACACGGTAAAACTTACCCAACAATACAAAAAGAAAACAAGAGAGAAGGAAACAAATAAAGCAAAGTAGAATGAGAAATCCACAAATAAGCAACCATTTCTCAACACAAAAAAAGCAAGAAAAAAAAAAAAAAGACAAAAAGGAACAAAACAAGAAAACTAAAAAAAAACACAAACTAGAACACAAAAAATAAAGAAACACTCATAAACTTTCAATTACGTAAACAAACACACACACAAACACACACACAGAATAACAAAACAAGAAAAATAAACACAAATAACTAGAAAATAAGGAAAAAATTGAAAAAAAATGAAGAAAACAATAACCAACACTACAGCAAAACAAACGCTAAAGACAGACAGACAGACAGACAGACAGACAGACAGACAAACGGACAGACAGACAGACTTACATTGTGTCAAGATCCAGAGTGAAGTCAAAGTTCTGGCGGTTCTGAATGTGTTGCATCTCCACATCACCTGCACCACCACCACCACCACCACCACAGCAGGCACACAGCAGGAGAGGGCAAGCAGGGATGGAAGAGAAGAGAGATACAAGTTAATACAAAGCTCTTATTAAACTATACTGGCTTACATAATGAGAGAGAGAGAGAGAGAGAGAGAGAGAGAGAGAGAGAAAATAAAACCATAATTACTGTTAACAAAATTTTCTGATAAGTGGTGTGGATAAAACATTCTTCAAAAAATCTCAAAAAAATATATAGAAGAGAGAGAGAGAGAGAGAGAGAGAGAGAGAGAGAGAGAGAGAGAGAGAGAGTACCAGCCTAATTACTTCTAACAAGACAACTGTGTGAATTCTATTAAGGGAATCGGGCATAATCAAATCAAATAAGAGGGTTTGTAGGCACAGACACACACCTCACATCTCTACATTACTCCTAACACTGCCATTACTCTAGCCTACACACACACACACACACACACACACAGGTAGCTGGACACACAGACAGACAGACAGTGTATCTTGTTTATTAAGAAGTCACACAGTACACATGCAAGAAATATAAACAAGTAAACAAACAGGTGAGGATAAACAATGTGAAATAAATAAATGTAAACAAATGTCATAAACAACAATGAGTGAAAGTGACAAGTGAAATGCTCTCTCTCTCTCTCTCTCTCTCTCTCTCTCAAGATACTAAACAGAGAATATTAAATAAACAAACATAAAACAGAATGAATATAAATAATAAAGAAACAATAAAAGTAAACAAACAGATGAAAAGTAAATAAAACAAACAAATGGCCGAACAAATCAAATAAATAGATAAAACAAACAAAAAAACATTATCAACAAACAAAACAAAACAATGCACTACACACACACACACACACACACACACACACTAATCATTCAAACACAAGAAAAAAAATAATAATTCGCTTTTCGAACTTTAAATTCTCGACCGAAAAAAAATATATATCCATAATTTTTTTTTTCGTTTTGGCGTCATCGTGTCGTCATCGTTGTATTCAGTGTGACCTTTGCTAAGTAAGGTCAAATATATTCCCTGGAGTGAGGAAGCTTGGGTCACCTCTTAGGAAACCAGGTCACATGAGGTCACAGCCATCACGTCATCTCTCATATCTGGAGTGAGGTAGCTTGGGTCATGTCGCAAAAAGGTCATATTTTGAAGCTTGTGTGACCTCTTGTATTCCTGGACTTCACAAATCAGGTCACATGAGATCAGTAGTCATGTCAAATAAAGGTCATGAAGCTTGTATGACCTCTTGTATTCCCTCACTTCACAAATCAGGTCACATGAGCTCAATGGGTCATGTTCTCCTGCCCGGCACCTTCAGGCACACTTGGGGCGTCCTGAGCGAGGGCAGCAGCAACAATAGCCACGTTCTCCATGACAGACCCCAGCAGGAGGGAGAACATCTGTGCCTGCTGGTGTGCTAAGTCATCAGGACAGCCTTTCAGTCCTTGCAGGGTGTTGAGTACGTGGTTTGAGTACGGTTCCTTGCCTCGCCTCCTCCTTGGTGCCACAGAGAAGGGGTTCCTGCGCCTTGACCTGCGTTTTGTGGCCTGGCGTCGCAGCTTACGGTGGCGTCCTGCTGTGTGGTGGTGGTGGTGGTGGTGGTGAAGGTTTAGTTGGTGGGTATTGGTGGGTTTAGGTGTGTTTTCAGATTACTGGTTGCTGTGTGGTGGTGGTGGTGGTGGTGAAGGTTGGTTTGGTTCATGGGTGTCTTAGCTGTGTTTGTGTTTGGTAAGTGGCTGGGTGTGCATTTCCAGGTTAGTGGTTGCTGTGTTTGGTGCCTTGCTGTGGTGGTGGTGGTGGTGGTGGTGGTGGTTGGTGGTGGTGGTTGGTTTGATCCATGGGTGTCTGTGTCTGTGGCTGTGTTTGGTGTGTGCTTAGATGTGTTTTTAAGTTAGTGGTTGGTGACTTTGTGTGTTTTGTTATATTTAGGTGTGTGTGTGTCTGTGTGTGTGTGTACAGTACTCTCTCTCTCTCTCTCTCTCTCTCTGAACCTAGCTGTCTCTACCTATCTACCAACCAATCTATCTATCAACTTATTCCTTTACATGCCACAGTCCCTTCTATTTCCTCTACCTCCCCTTCTCTCTCTCTCTCTCTCTCCCCCTCTCCCTGTCACCACAGCCCAACCCACATACCTGAAAACTGTGTGATGGCCAGCTGACAGGAGAACTTAGTGTCAAGGTGGCGGTGGTGGTGGTGCAGAGAGCTCCTGGTTGACATCCTGAGCAGGGCCTTGACAAGAGTGATCACCTGCTGGGCCAGACTCTGCAGGTCCTTACTGGTGGGTGCAGTGGCCATGAACCTGGACAGACATAAGGGTGGACAGGTTAGGTTACGGACAGGAGGTGGATGGATAAGTTAGGGAGGGTTAGGGACAGAGGTGTATAGATAGATAGTGAGGTTAGGAAGAATTAGGGACAAAGGATGGATAGATAGATCAGGGAAGGTAAAGGACAGGAGGTGGACTGATAAGTTAGGGAGGGTTAGGGACACAAGGTGAATAGACAGGTTAGGGAGGGTTAGGAATGAAGGGTGGATAGATGAGTCAGGGAAGGTCAGGGACAGGTGGGTAGATGGGTTAGGGTTGCCAAATATTAACTAACGAAATTCCAGACATCATCACTAACACCTGATGTAATACTGAAAAAAAAAAAACATGTAAATAAATAAGTAAAAAAAAAAAAAATCCTTTACCTTTGCTGCAGTAACAAGGTCACAAGGCCACAAACAGGCAAACAGTGATCCAAACTGCCGCCTATATCATCACAGGTTAAAGAGAAATGACTGGCGTACAACCTGAGGCAAGTCCTGCCACGAAGGTAAGGCTTGGAGGCTAGGAGCACTGACACCACATGAGGCCATAATATCATAAGGGGACTAACAATTATGTGGGCCTTTTGTCTTATTTCATTCTTTATGTTGCCCTTGGCCAGCTTTCCCTTCTTACATAAAAAAGAAAAATATCAGTATAAAGGTGGAGCAGAAATATCAGCCTCAGTTCAAAGGTTAAGGTTAAGGTGTGAATGGTAAGTCCACCTTATGTGGTGAGGCTGTCTATCCATGACCTGAACACCACCACCAGCCTGACAGTGACAGCCGCCGCCTGCCAGTGTCACTCACTCATTATATTAAATCTTAGACCACCTCAAGCACAACTCATTTCTAGTGAGACACCGTGGAATGATGATGGCCTCTTCCTTGGGGACACACACACACACACACACACACACACACAGAGACTGCAGCAGATCAAACAGTGAATTACAATGATGATAATGCTGCTGCTACTACTGGTACTATTACCACCCTCCCTCACACAATTGCATGCTCCATTTCTTCCTCTTATCACTACACTTTATGTATCTCAGGTGGGAAACGGCAGGATATGCCCAGGAAACACTGGGATTGAAGGAAATGTTGATGAACTGACACGGGGAGGAACGGGGGCTGGTAGGGCGGAGTCTTGGTCCGGGTCAGGGTGGGTACCGAGTGGTCTAGACAGGGGTATACATAACCATCGCCTTATTTGACATAGTAATGGGCTATTTATCCGTTTTGGTGATTGATTCTAGCTTTGCTTCATTCTTTGGGTCTGGAAACACAAGGTAATGCAGACAAACATTGGTGGACTGACCTTGGGGGAAGGTATGGCTGAGGTGCTCCTGTGGCCCAATATTTACGTACGCAATTCATTTTAAAAATCACAAAAAGAAAAAGGAGCCCAGACTGAAATGCACTATAGTTTTGGACGCAACAAATAATTTAACTAATAACCAAAACATCATAACGTTAGCGACTCGATTGTTTACATAGCGAAGTCCGCCGAACTGTCAGTATTTCAAAGTAACGGTGCCCACAACACATCATAATGTTGAGAAGCAAAGCACAGCCACACTATATTATGTTATATTTTCTGGACGAGAAAAATTTTTGCTTTCCATCTAAATAATGAAAACACAGATTCCTTGTCGTATAAAGATTTTTGTTTTCTATGTTGGTACCGCTTTCAAAAAATAATTTGAAAATACGAACGGCCAGACTAAATTTTATGGAATATCATTACTTGAATCATGTTTTTCATATCTTTTAAGTCTTATATCAAGCATCAAAACAATTCTAAGCGTGCTACTTAAGAAAAGTTAAAATTATAAAATGCCGAAAGTGTTATTTCAACAAGAAACAAAAAAACATGGCTAGACACGATCTTATTAGGGATTATAACTTAATTTACATTCCTATCAATAAATAAAATACAAAGACAATGCAAACTCCATTAATAAATGAAAAAATTCGTGTTGTAGAGCCGAAGTAGTTTTTTTGCACCTTTTCTCACCGCCTGCATCTCCCCTCCCTTCCCTCCCACATTCCTCCCCATCCCTCCACCTCCATCTTCTCTACCTACTCCAACACAACGAGGCCTTAAAACGCCTGTAAATGCCTACAAAACACTCGAAATCACCCTAAATCACTTGGCTGCAGAGTGAAGGGGCGGAGCTTGCTGGGGCTGGCGGGTCGGGGGTCGGGGATCGGGGCGCCAGCGATGCCTTCGTGCGGTGGTGGTGGTGATGATGATAGCAGTGGTGGTGGTGGTGGTGTGTGTGTGTGTGTGTGTGTGTGTGTAATTCACCAACACCACCACCACCACCACGGTCGTCTGCTGGTCACCCAGCCAGTCTTCCCCATTATGGAGCGAGGTCAAAGCTCATAGACCGATCTTCAGGTAGGATTGAGACCACAACACACTCCACACACCGGGAGAGCGAGACCACAACCCCGTCGCTTTACATCCCGTACCTACTTGCTACTAGATGAACACACCCATTTGCATCGCCGCGGCCGGGATGTGTGTGTGTGTGTACACCCATTTGCATCGCCGCGGCCGGGATGTGTGTGTGTGTGTGTGTGTGTATCTTCTGAGTTAGTCTAGAGCACAACTGTTCACAATATTTAAGAATGGTAGTAAAAGGGACGTGAGCAATTACGGAGGGATAAATGTAACAAGCAGTCTAGCCAAACTATATGACATGGTTTTGTGTTCACGACTTGTGCTCTGGTTTAGGCTGTTTAGAGAACAAGCTGGGGCAGGAAAGAACAGAGAATGCATGGAGCATATGGTTTGTCTACACTTATTTTGTGATGCGGCTAGAAAGAAGTATACACTTTTTGTAAGGTTTGTTGATTTTAAACAAGCTTATGATAGAGTGCCGAGAAAGATGTTCCATGTCTTAAGACGCCTTGGATGTGCCTCAGTTATGATATCTGTTCGGGGTGCTATGCATAGTCTAACGGAATGTTGGCTCTGAACTGTTTTGGTAAGTATTGCAATAGAGTAAAACAAGGCCCGCCCACATCGTGTATTGTGTTCGTCATCTTTGTTAATGATTTGATCCGCATTATAAAACAAGGCAGCAACTGTGATGGATTCCTGAGGTGGCTACACGTGCTTGTTAACAAGGTGGGTGACACGGTGCTACTGTCCACATCACGGAATAATATGCTGAACAAATTATCATTATTACACGAGTATAGTATAGAATATGGTATGACAGTGAACCAATCTACAACCAAATTTTTCGTAGTGAATGGTGGCCATGATGACGCCCGTCCGTTGGAGGTGAACGGTCCAACTGTTGAAGTACGTGAGTAGTACGTTTATTTGATCACCGTTCACCTGTGATGGGTCGACGTCTTCTGTTGTTAAATTACATGCTAAAATGAAACTGTCCCATGTACTTATATTTGTGTCTTGTAAGTAAAAACCATGACATACTATTTGTTATAAAAAAGAAAAAGCGTGTATTAGATGCAGCACTAACGTCAACTTTATTGAATGGTGCAGAGTTCTGGTCTGGTGCCAATT
>NC_059262.1:2512500-2530000 GCF_017591435.1 Portunus trituberculatus | reverse complement strand
TAGGGACAGAGGGCTGGATAGATATGGGTTGGGGAGGGATAGGGACAGAGGTGGACAGATGGGTTAGAGACAGTGGGGATGGATAGGTACTCAGGGAACACAGGGGTCAATATTCGTGTGATTGATGGGTACAAAACATGGGTAAACACTTAGATAACACACACACACACACACACACACACATATATGGAAAACACACACACACAATCAAACACACACCAAAGAAATGGACTTAAACACACACACACACACACACACACACATACAAAACACACACCTTAGCAATGGACACACAAACACACACAGATAAACAAACCAAACACACACCAGAAAAATACTTAAAACACACACACACAAGGGTAAGCAAACAAACACACTCACGCACAAACAAAACACACGAATAAACAAACACTCAAACATAGAACAAACACAGATAAACAAACCCAATAACCTGAGAGGGCCAAGGTTTGAATCCTAGGCGAGGCAACAGGGGTGACCTTTAAGTGTAGCCTCTGTGTCACCTACCACCACTGTGACCCTTGCTGACCCTTGCTGACCTGGTGTGTGGTGTGTGTGTGTGGTGTGTGTCTACATAAAGGTCCCTCACTTTTTATGACCCGCAGGCAACCGTAGACACATAACACACCTGACAGACAAACAAACACAGATAAACACAAATAAGTAAACACAGGTAAACAAACACACAGGCAAACATATAAACAGAGATAAACAAGTAACAGATGCAAACACAAACAATAAACAAAAAAAAGCAAACAATTAACACAAATAAAACACAGACACACACAGCCACACATCTGAGAAACACGAAAGCCACACAGACAGAGATACACACCTGAGGAAGGCGGAGTAGGCGATGTCCATGGGCAGCACGTAGGGGAGGGTGAGGACAGACAGCAGCTTCATGGACTTGTGCTTAAAGACCCAATTCATGAGACCCTCGTTGGCTGAAGTGATCGCGTCCTGCAGGATGGACCCCACCGCCTCAGGGAGCTGGTCCAGGATCGCCTCCTGTTGGGGATGTGGTGGTGGTGATGAAGTGAAGATGGTTGTGGGGATGGTAGTAGTAGTAGTAGTAGTAGTAGTAGTAGTAGTAGTAGTAGTAGAGGAGGAGGAGGAGGAGGAGGAGGAGGAGGAGGAGGAGGAGGAGGAGGAGGAGGAGGAGGAGGAGGAGGAGGAGGAGGAGGAAAAGAAGAAGAAGAAGAAGAAGAAGAACAAGAACAAGAACAAGAACAAGAAGAACAAGAACAAGAACAAGAACAAGAACAAGAAGAAGAACAAGAAGAACAAGAACAAGAACAAGAACAAGAACAAGAACAAGAAGAAGAAAAAAAGAAGAAAAAGAAAAAGAAAAAGAAGGACAGAAGAAGAAGAAAAAAAGGAGGAGGAGGAGGAGGAGGAGGAGGAGAGGAGGAGGAGGAGATAAGGAAGAAAAAGGAGGAGGTTGAGAAGGAGACACACTTGTGAAGTCAGAGGCATGAAGCGTGAGACTCATTCATTTCACCTCCATCTCAGACTCACACACATCGCCTCGAAAAACTCACAAACTTACAAACATTTCCCAAATATTCTTTTCAACATGATATTTTCCGAGACAAACTGTAAAGCCGAATTTAGCGGATAATAAAACGTCCCTTTCCTTCAGTTTGCAAGACTTCACCTGACTGGTCGATTACAGACAACCACCAATCGATATACATAAATTCTAGGACTGACAGCTAGAAGGGACAATGTCAAAAACTGGCCAATTGTTGATAAGCACACAACTAAACTAGAAATTCATCAGTCCCTCAGTGCTATAATGGCCAATGTCGTCCATGCATCCGGGGAGCTACACTGGCACACTGGCGCTCGTTTGTTGTCATTACCTCATAGTTAAGGTGCAGTGGAACCATGTGTGATGGAGGAGGACGAGGAGGAGGAGATTGTGAAGAAAGAGAAGGTGGAGGTGATAGAGGAGGAGGAAGAGGAGATTGAGAAGAAAAAGAAGGTGGATGTGATGGAGGAGGAGGAGGAGGAAGAAGAGATTGAGAAGAAAGGGAAGGTGGAGGTGATGGAGGAGGAGGAGGAGACTGTGAAGAAAGAGAAGGTGGATGTGATGGAGGAGGAGGAGGAGAAGATTGTGAAGAAAGAGAAGGTGGAGGTGATGGAGGAGGAGGAGGAGAAGATTGTGAAGAAAAAGAAAGTGGATGTGATGGAGGAGGAAGAGGAGAAGATTGTGAAGAAAAAGAAGGTGGAGGTGATGGAGGAGGAGGAAGAGGAGATTGAGAAGAAAGAGAAGGTGGAGGTGATGGAGGAGGAGGAGAAGAAGATTGTGAAGAAAGAGAAGGTGCAGGTGATGGAGGAGGAGGAGGAGGAGATTGTGAAGAAAGAGAAGGTGGAGAACTGGAGGTGGAGGTGGAGGGGATGGAAGATGTAAAGAAGGAGATGGAAGAAGTGGAGGAAGCGGTAATAAAAAGGTGGAGGAGGAGGAAGTGAAGGAAGAAAAGAAAATCCAAGCTACAGATGAATTAAGATCACATTTTTTTCTTCTTTCTTTCTTTCTTTTCATCTTGTTTATTGTTATTATGGAGTACATTTACATAGGAGGCTCAACATTTACGTTACTGCTCGCTCGCTCGCTCTCTCTCTCTCTCTCTCTCTCTCTCTCTCTCTCTCTCTCTCTCTCTCACCTTGCGTTGCTGCTTACAGTCAATACAGTTGTCGTCTGGGCCGTGGAAGTGGTCAACCCGCACCAACTCCCGCGCCTCCTCACGTGATTCCTGCCGGTGCACAGAACACACACCACTGTTATTACCACCACCACCACCACTATGCTACTACTGCTGTTGCTACTACTACTACTACTACTACTACTACTACTACTACTACTACTACTACTACTACTAATAATAATAATAATAATAATAATGCAAATACTAATACTACTCTACTGCTACTACAACCACACACACACACACACACACACACACACACACACACACACACACACACACCACTTACGGTCAAATTGAAGCTGGACTGCACCGCGAGACACCTGGTACAATTAATAAGGTTGTTTCTCTGCAGGAAGTCAAGGGCATCGTTGAACCCTTGCTGGCACATCTTACTCAACACCTCGGGGGGCGGCGGGAAGAGAATGCGCGCGAAACGGTACAGATTCTCTTTACTTAACTCAATACTCGTGTTCGCCAGATTCACCTGTGGGAAAGAGGTGTGTAGGAAGGTGTTAAAAGGTGTTGAGAGGGTGTTTAATGGTGTTTCATTGCGTTAAAAGGTGTTGGGATGTGTTTAAAGATATTAGATTGAACTGAAAGGTGTTAAGAGAGTGTTTAAAGGTGTCAGATTACGTTAAAAGGTGTTGGGATGTGTTTAAAGATATTAGATTGAACTGAAAGGTGTTACGAGAGTGTTTAAAGGTATCAGATTACGTTAAAAGGTGTTGGGATGTGTTTAAAGGTGACAGATTGTGTTATAAGGTGTTGGGTGTGTTAAAAGGTGTCAAATTGCGTTGAAAGGTGTTGGGGGCTCTTTTAGTGTTAGACTGTGTTTAAAGTTTAAGATTATACTCAAAGGAAATGAAATCTATCACTTTCTGTATATCATCATTATCAACACAATATACTAAAAAAGATCAATTAATTACTGTTCTCCCTTTGAAAGCAAAATAAACAGCAACAATTATTAATCCACATCATAAACTGACACATAGCTAACACTGAATCTGGGTGATGCACCTTTACAAAATGGACAACATGAAGTAGGTGATGCATCCTGACAAACACAACACCAACACAACCACTGCAATACTCACGGGTCGGCGGCGCCAGTCACCTTACAGCTAGAGAAGCGGTCATTAATATCTGCGGTCAGGGAAAGCACAACAAGGAGAAACAAAAGCGAATATCACACAACAGTACATTGGGAAGGTGTTTGGATGTCTACACACACACACACACACACACACACACACACACACACACACACACACACACACGGTCTCAATGTTATGTTAGTAGAAGCAAAGCGCATTATTTGTTATTTATTAGTAGTAGTCTATGTACATAATGGAGAGAGAGAGAGAGAGAGAGAGAGAGAGAGAGAGAGAGAGAGAGAGAGAGAGAGAGAGAGAGAGAGAGAGAGAGAGAGAGAGAGAGAGAGAGAGAGAGAACGTGGAAACAGTCATTGGAAAGTCCCGGTCATAGAGATAGCAGGAACTAATCACTGTTATTTCCAACTTGTCGACATTTCAGATAATAGTGATGATGATAATAATAATGACAATAATAATAATAATAATAATAATAATAATAATAATAATAATAATAATAATAATAATAATAATAGTAATAATAATAATAATCAATGAAAACAGCAAGAAGTTGAACAAGATACAACACTTGGCGCGGTATCCAAAATGTCGACATCGATGTAGTGAGTACCTATAGTGAGGTTAATGATTTTAGGCACGTACCTCTTCACTTTTACCACGATGAATATAAAAATGAAATAAATAAATAAATAAATAAATAAAAATAGGTAAAAAAAAAACGAAAATGATAGAAAAAAAAAAAAAGTGTATAGAAAAAAAGAAGGAAATGAAAAAGAGAAGAAGAAAGAGAAGTATAAAGAAGAAAAGGAAGGAAAGAGAAAGGAGAAGGGAGAGAGAAGAAAGAGAATTGTAAAGAAAGCGAAAGAAAGAAAAGAGAAGGAAAAGAAAAGGAGAAGAAAGTAAAGAAAAAAAATCATCAAAGAAAGAAAAAAAGAAGGAAAAGAGAAAGAGTAGAAAGAGAAGAGTAAAGAAAGTAAAGAAGAAAATGAAAGGAAGAACAGGAAGAGAAAGAGAAGAAGAAAACGAAAGAAAGAAAAGAAGGAAAAAAAAGAAAGTAGAAAGTGTAAAAAGAAAGAAAAGAAAAAAGAAGAGAAGTCAAGAAAACAAAGAATGAAAAAATGAAAAGAAAGAAGAAAGAAGAAAAAAAAAAAAAGAAAAGGAAAAGAGAAGAATGAGAAAAGTAAAAAAAAAGGAAGAAAAGAAAGAGAAGAAAGACAAGAGTAGAGGAGAAAACAAAGAAAGAAAAGAAAGAAAAGGAAAAGAAGAAAATGATAAATGTAAAGAAACCAAAAAAAAAAAAGGAAAAGGAAAAGAAAGAAGAGAGAAGTAAAATAAAAAACAAAAGAAGAAAAGAAGAAAAGAAAAAGAAAAAAAAAAGAAATGCAAATATGAAACCAAAAAAGAAAACAAAGAGAAAAGGAAAAGAAAATAAGAGTAAAAATTAGCAAGCAAAGGAAGAAAAGAAGAAAAGAAAAAGAGAAGAGGAAGAAAAGGAGGAGTGTAGCCTAATAGAGGATGGGATGTGGGAACTGGAGCAGCGATGTCTGTTAATTGCCACTATCACCCTAAATGACGACACTCCACCATGAAAAACAGACATAACACCGCACAATTATAAAGATTACACTGTTTTTCTTGCGAGGAACAGATAACACCAACAACATGGCCTGACTCATCTCAAGAACACACACACACACACACACACACACGGATGATAACGGTGTGTGTGTGTGTTTTTCGACATATAAAAATCACTACTACAACATATATTATTACTACTACTACAACAACAACAACTACTATTACTACAACTACTACTACTACTACCACCACGATCAAAACACCACAATAATGAAGAATTAACAACAACACCACTATCATTACTACATCATCACTGCCACCACCACCACCACCACCACCAGCGTCACGGCCACAGCTTAAGTGACACAATAATCGACACCCACAGGTACACCACGCCCCCAGCCCTCCACTACTACTCCCCTGACAAGCCTATCCATACACTCCCCCTACACTCCCATACACCCTTCACATCCTTCCTGCTAATACTGTTTTCTTGTACTTCTATCCTTATTTCTCATTCACCTAGTCTTGGCCTCACCTTTACAAGTATCAATAGGTACAGTCTTGACCCCTTCAGTACTGGGACACATTTTTACCTTGAAGTTTGTGTGCGATTAGATAATTTTATTGACATTAGGAAGTGTCTATGGAGGTCAGAAGGTTAATGGCCACAGTCTTCACTATTCTACTCCTCTACATAAGTTTCTGAAGTTGTATAAAATCAGCAAATAATAATCAGGGTGAATATGAAAACGCGCCATGGTACTGAAGGTGTTAAGGGAGTTACTCTAAGACAAGGATATTAACTACATTGACTTATACATGTGTCACGCGGCTCGTCCCCACCACCGCCTGACTGTCATTGCGTGTTTGTGTACATCATCTATTTCTACAGACTAACTTCACTATCCTTGTCTCACTTCACATAATCCAACAAAGCCTAGCCTAACCTACACAAACTTATCTTTCCTAACCTAACTAACATGCCCTCAATAAACTTAACCTAATGTGATGTAATTTAATCAAGCCTAGCCTTACTTCCACCCAACCTACCTAACGCAGACCTTCACCTTCCCAAACGTAACCCAACCCCAGTCTAACCTAACCCAACCTTCCCTAACCTAACCTTACCGAACTTTATCTAACCTAACCTAACTCTACCTAACCCAATCTAACACAACCTAACTTTAACTCTCTTCTCTTACCTATTCTTCTTTCTTCCTCCCTCCCTTCTTTAACATTCTCTTTCTTCCCTTTCCTTCTTTAACCTCCTCCTCTCTTCTCTTCCTTCCCTAATCTTCTCCTTCTTCTCTCTTCTCTTTCCTAATCTTCTCCTCTCTTCCCTTTCCTTTCCTAATCTTCTCTCTCTCTCTCTCTCTCTCTCTCTCTCTCTCTCTCTCTCTCTCCTTTCCTATACTCGTTACCTCTTCCCTTCTTTATCCTAACCTTCTTCTCTCTTCTCTTCTCATCCCTACTCTTCTTCTCTCTTTTTTCCCTTTCCTTCCCTAACATTCTCCTTCTCCTCTCTTCTCTTCCCTTTCCTAACCTTCTCCTCTCTTCTCTCTACCCTATCCTTCCTTTCTTCCTCTTCCTTTCCCTTTTTAACCTTCTTCTCCTCTTCCCTTCCCTTCTTTATCCTATTCTTCTCTCTTCCCTTCCCGTAACCCAACATAACCCAAACTAATCTAACCTAACCTAGCCTAACCTAACCTAATCTAACCTAACCTCACTTTCCCTCACCTCACCTCACCTCACCCCTCCCCGCTAGTGGTCGTGGCGTGCCGTACCGTGACGAGCCCCGTGGTGGTATCCTTGGGGCAGATGTCGCTCTCTCCGCAGAAGGGGCTGACGGTAACGGTGCCATGGTCCACCTCCGGCAAGTTATTGGTAAACCCGCCATCCACGTACCGCACCCCACGCACCCTCGGACACGCCCACCCGCTGAAGCCAGGGATGAAGGCAGAACAGAGCAGCCCCTGGGGGTGTGTGGGCGTGGTGAAGGATTGGTGTGTGTGTGTGTGTGTGTGTGTGTGTGTGTGTGTGTTTGTGTGTTTTCCTTCTATTTCTCCTTCTTCTCCGTCTTCCTTCTCCTTAACACCTCCGTTTCCCATCCCCCCCTCCCCTCTCCTCCCCTTCCCCCTCCCTTTCCTTTCCCACGTTCCCAGGTTCAAGACACAGCAGGAAGAAAACGGAATAATATAAATAAATAAATAAATAAATAAATAAGTAAATAAATAAATAAATAAGTTGTAATAGAGATACATGATGTCATTTTTCTTACACAGTAGTAGTAGTAGTAGTAGTAGTAGTAGTAGTAGTAGTAGTAGTAGTAGTAGTAGTAGTAGTAGTAGTAGTAGTAATGGGACGTACCATCAATATACTATCTATCTACTTTACATATATCTATCTAACTACTACTAATACACTATCAGTTTCAGTGTAGGTCAAGTCTCTCTCTCTCTCTCTCTCTCTCTCTCTCTCTCTCTCTCTCTCTCTCTGCAACCAGGCGACACAACACTACGCCAGCTCTTGTAACCAAAGCGTCAGCCACAGCAACGGGGTGACATTACGGTGACAGGCAGCAAGGGCCGGGGAGGGACGCGGAGAACAAGGCTATACACTGTCTCCAGACGCACGCTAATATACACGCGGGAAACACACGCCAGGGAATACGGGAATATGTACAAATGAATAAAGAAGTTGATAAATAAGCCAGAACACTGATATCTGTCTACGAATGATAATGATAATGTAGATATGATAAATAGATTAAAACCCTATTAACCCTTTCAGTACTGAGACATTTTTACTGAGTTTTTGGTAATATTAGACGATTTTATTGACATTAGGAAGGGTTTATGGAGGTCAGAAGATTAACAGCCAGAGTCTTCACTATTTTAATCCCCCACATGAGTTTCTGAAGCTGTATATCACCAAATAGTAAGCAGAGTGAATATGGAAACGCGTCACGGTACTGAACTGGTTAAAGAGAGGAATAATGATAGTAATGATAATAATGATAAGGATATGATAATAGTGATGTTAATTCTTACATTTCTCATCATCATTATTTTGTTATCATTTTCCTTCTTAATCTCCCTTACTGTGATTTTAATTATTTCTTATCTATCATTCGAGGCTTATTGAAAAACTCCCTTACTCCTTCAATACGACTACGATGGAATCAGCTGGTATCAAGTCGCCATATACAAGGGAAAACTACTATAATGACAACAGTAGTGACAATAATAGTAGCAATAGTTATAAAGGTTGACGATACTGCAACAATGATAGCAATAATAGTACTAGCAGTAATAGTGAATGCTGACTGCCGTAACAAAAAGTATTAATAGTAGCAGTAGTAATAGTGGATGCTGATAGTACCGCAACAATAATAGTAATAATAGTAATAGTAGTAGTAATGTTGACAGTACCACACAAATGATAAGAGTAATAATAGCAGCAGTAGCTAATAGTGAATGCTGATAGTACAGCAATAATAGTAGTAGTAATAGCAAATGCTGACAGTACGGCAACGTTAATAATAGTAATAATAGTAGCAGTACTCGTGAAAGTTAATAGTACTACAACAATAATAATAGTAGCAGCAGTAATAGTGAATGTTGGCAGTACGGCATCAATAATAGTAGCAGTAATAGTGAATGTTAACAGTACCGCATCAATAATAGTAGCAGTAGTAATAGTGAATGTTAACAGTACCGCATCAATAATAGTAGCAGTAATAGTGAATGTTAACAGTACTGCAGCAATAATAGTAGCAGTAATAGTGAATGTTGGCAGTACGGCAGCAATAATAGTAGCAGTAATAGTGAATGTTAACAGTACTGCATCAATAATAGTAGCAGTAATAGTGAATGTTAACAATACCGCGAGTGAGATGTGCCTGTTATCCCTGGGGCAGATGTCGCTGTGGCCGGCGAAGGGGCTGACGCAGATGGTGTGTGGGTCCAGCATGGGCAGGTTATCGCTCAGCACGCCATCCAGGTAACGCACGCCGCGGAAAACAGGAGGCACCCACCCGCTGAACCCTGGCACGAACGACGAGCAACACAGTGCCTAACCGTGCGTGTGCGTGCGTGCGTTCGTATGCGTGCGTTAGTTGTGGAGACAAATATTCCTTTAGTACTTTTTTTATATAGTAGTTTTCACGTTTTTTTTTTTTTTTTCTTTTAATATTTTCTTATTCTTTGCCTTTTTTCCTGCGTGTTTTCAGTTTAATAGGCAAAATATTTCGTTTCTTTCTTTTTTCGTTTTTTTTTAACGCTTTCAGAAATTCACCAAAACAAAAATAATAACAATAATAATAATAATAATAATAATAATAATAATAATAATAAATGTCAAAATAAACCCAAATTATCTGAAAATGGGCAGAGAGAGAGAGAGAGAGAGAGAGAGAGAGAGAGAGAGAGAGAGAGAGAGAGAGAGGAGGAGGGGAGGAATGGTTATTAGGCAATCAAAACGCGCTCTGTAAATTCAAAGGTTAGTAAGAAGCGCGGTGATTGGTTGGCGGCAAAACAAAAGCCAAACATGCTGCGCTGAAACAAACAAAAGAGACTCGACGTGCGCCATGCTGAGAGAGAGAGAGAGAGAGAGAGAGAGAGAGAGAGAGAGAGAGAGAGAGAGATGTCAATTATGGGAAAGAAGTTAAAAAAGAAAAGGAAAGCAAACGAAATAGATAAAAAAAAAAAATTAAAAGGACAGATATAGAAGAACATTAAATAAAAAAAAACGAAAATAGAAAAAAGGGAGAAAAGAAATGAAAAATGAGGAAACCAAGAAAAAAAAACGAAAATAAGGAAAAGGAAGAAAATGACAGAAATCCTGAATATCAAATAAATTAATAAGAAGAAGAAAAGGAAAGAAAATGAGACGAAAAATGCAAAAAACAAGAAAAAGAAACAAGAATAATATTAAATGAAAGAGAATAACAACAAGAAATATATTAAAGAAAGGAAGACGAAACAAATGCAAAAAAAACAAAGAAGGAAAAAGAGAGACAACAAAGAACAATATATGAAAGAGAAAAAGAACAAAGAAAAGAAAAACAACAAAAACACACAAAAACCAAGAAAATAAGACTCGAGAGAGACACAAGACGAACTAAAGGAGCCGAAACCGAAACCGCGAACGAGGAGAGACGCGGCAAAGTAAGTCGACGTTCCAACACAGCCCACCACCACACCACAGCAGAATATAATTATAGAAGGAAATATTACACCACAATTACTTCTTGACAACCTAAGAATACAAGAGAAGGAGTAAAGAGTGTCCAAGCAAGTCGACGTTCCAACACAGCTCACCACCACACCACAGCAGAATATAATAAAAGAGAATATTATACAATTACTTTTTGACAATTTAAGGAGGCGAGGGAAGGATTAAAGGGAGGAAGAAAGTCAGCGGATGAACTTGATAGACACAGATTAAGCAGAAAGATAAGAAACATGTGTCGATTATATTTGACAATTTAAGGATACGAGAGAAGGAAATAGACAAATAGTGCATGACAAGTGGAAGTAGTAGTAGTAGTAGTAGTAGTAGTAGTAGTAGTAGTAGTAGTAGTAGGTGTAAAATAAAACAAAACTAACGACATGCGCTGATTCAAAGACCGAAACAGCCAACCTGACCTGACATGAGACAAAACGCTAACCCTTTCAATACTGGGTCACATCTGCAAGTCAAATTTCCAACCCACCACCACAACACAGCACAGCATCACAGCACCACAGCACCTGCAGCACGGGAGGGCCTGAGGAATCCCTGGGGCAGATGTCGCTCTCCCCGCAGAAGGGGCTGACGGTGACAGTGTGGGGGTCCAGACAAGGCAGGTTATCGCTAAAGCCTCCATCAGCGTAGCGAACCCCGCGGAAGGTTACCGGCGCCCACCCACTGAACCCCGGAATGAACGCCGAGCACAGAATAGCCTAGAGAGGAGCGACGGTTCATTGGAGGTTCACTGCGGGGGTTCACTAGGGTTCACTAAAGGTTCTCCGGGATTTTCTGGGGTTTCAAGGTTTTTTTTACTGGGGTTTACTGTCAGGGGTGGTTCTGGGGATGGGGTTCACCTGTGGGAGGGTTCTCTGGGGTATTTACTGGGGTTCACTAACAGGGGTGGTTCTGGTTGTGTTACTGGGGTGTTTTGGTGGGATTTACTGGGGTTTACTGGGGTTTACTTAGGGATAGTGGTTCTGAGGCGTGTTACTGGGGTTTACTGGGGTATTCACTGGGGTTTACTAAGGGGTGGTGGTTCTGGGGCATGTTACTGGGGTTTTGGTGGGATTTACTGGGGTTTTGGTAGGGTTTACTGGGGTTTGGAGGGGTTTAGTGAGGTTTACTGGGGTTTTGGTAGCATCTATTGAGTTTGGTGGTGTTTACTGGTGTTTACTGAGGTTGACTAAGGGGGAGTTGCTCTGGGGAGGAGGAGGAGGAGGAGGAGGAGGAGGAGGAGGAGGGGGAGGAGAAGAAGGAGGAGGAGGAGGAGGAGGAGGGGGAATGAATACTGTCATCATCATCACTAACTCTTTCACCACCAGCACTATCTTATCACCACCACCACCACCACCACCACCACCTATTGCGTCACCATCACCATTATGTAACGCAAAAAGTGACGACATACACACACACACACACACACACAAATAATAATAATAATAATAATAATAATAATAATAATAATAATAATAATAATAATAATAATAATAATAACAGCAACAAAGATAGGAGTAGTAGTAGTAGTAGTAGTAGTAGTAGTAGTAGTAGTAGTAGTAGTAAATGAAGAAGAAGAAGATCAGAAACACACAGAAAGAGAATGAACAATAAACAAAAGCAAATAAATAAATCCATCAATAAAAAAATAAATAGAAAAACTAAAAATAGACAATAGAAATAAAAATATAAGTCATTCAAATAGTCACAGTTGAATATAGCGATTATAATAAATAGCTTTCAATACAACAAAATATCAATAGAAACATTAACAAATAGTACACAGAGAGAATAATAGTATAAAATAGTAACACAATTAATAGTGAACACATAGTAATGACAGTAGTAGTAAAGATCAATAATATAATGGCGTAATTAATATAGAAATGGTAGTAATAGTGACCATTAGTATAAATAATAATAATAATAATAATAATAATAATAATAATAATAATAATAATAGTGATGTAATTAATAGAATAACAAATAATGAGAAGAGATAAGTAGCATAATAAGAGGTGTAGGTAAGAAATAGTCGCCAAAATAACAAACTGGCAACCCTGTGTAGTTTGAGCAAAGGAGTCATCGTACTTAGGTAAAAAAAATTATCGTACTCTGACTTATTTCTTCACTACCACCACCACCACCACCACCACCACCACCAATTATCATCATCTAATATTATGTCCTTATCTCTCTCTCTCTCTCTCTCTCTCTCTCTCTCTCTCTCTCTCTCTCTCTCTCGTAGATACATTTCCATCCCTGCAACTATTTTAAACCATAATTTTCATCATGTTAATCCTTTCTCTCTCTGTCTCTCTCTCTCTTTCTCTCTCACTCACTCAACACCCCTCCCCCCCCTCTAGCATCACCATTTTCTTTAAGTCTCCCCCCGTACCCTCAGAAAGAAAACGCGCGTCAGGAGTACGATAATTGTCAAGGGAAAGGAGAATGGGGAGTGGCGGGAAGGAGGAAGGAGGAAGGAGGAAGGAGGAAGGAAGGCAGCTCACCTGGATCAGCTCCTCGCGGGTGTTGAACTGTGAGAGTAGGATGTTCTTGCCGTCACTCACTCGCGTCACAGAGATGAACAGTTTCCCGCTTACAATTCGGTGCGCGTCATCTGGCAACACCTGGCAATGGAAGACAAGTACGGTTTTTATTAATTCTATATATTTTTCTTATCTTATTAGTTGGTTTTCATTTTTATTTTATATTGTTTTTTTTATGTTGACAATTTTCATTATTTTTTTGTTTATTTATTTATTTTGTTAGTTTTAGGAATGTTTTTCTGATGTTAGCGTTCATAATTTGTGTGTGTTTTTTTTTCTTGAAGTTTATCATATTAATCTGTATATTGTTTTTATTATTACTATTATCATCTCTCTCATCTTTCAATTCTTATCTAAAAATACTATCATCTACAAATTATTATTTTTTTTTTCTTTCAAATATAAATGTCGTCTTCTTTATTTCCGGCGAGATATTTCAAGACACCGAGAGAATAATAGTATAATAGTAATAAAAATAATGATACTACTACTACTACTACTACTACTACTACTACTACTAACAACACGAACAGAGGAGGAAAGAGAAGAGGAGGAACAACACTACGAATCTAAACCTAACCATCTTCTTCCTCTTCCTCCTCCTCCTCCTCCTTACCCTTGTTCCTCCTCCTCTTCCTCCTCCTCCTCCTCCTCAATCTTTTTCTTTTTCTTCCTCCTCCTTTATTTCTTCGTCCTCTTCCTTCTCTTCACTCGTGTTCTTCCTTCCTCCTCCTCCTCCTCCTCCTCTTCTTCTTCTTCTCCTCCTCCTCCTCCTCCTCTTTCATACCCTTCTTCCTCCTCCTCCTTTTCTTCTCTGCGTCACCTTCGTTCCTTCTCCTCTTTATCTTATTATTCCTTCTTCCTCCTCCTTCTCCTCCTCCTCACCTTTATTTCTTCGTCTTCCTCCTTCTCCCTTGTTTTTATATTCTTCCTCCTCCTCCTCCTCCTCTTTTTTCTTCTTCTTCTTCTTCCTCCTCCTCACCCTTCTTCCTCCTCCTCCACCTCAAACTTTTTCTTCTCCCTCCTCCTCCACCTCCTCTTCTTCTCCTCTGCCTCACCCTTGTTCCTCCTCCTCCTCCTCCTCCTCCTCCTCTCATTTACTCAACTCTTTAATCCTCCTCCTCCTCCTCTTCCTTTTGTCTCTAATCTCCTCCTCCTCCTCCTCCTCCTCCTCCTCCTGTGACCTTAAGCTGATCCCCCGGGCCCTGTGACCTATAACTTGACCTCCTGGGCTGACCTGACCTTCCCATCTGACCTCAACTGGTAATTCAAAGCCTGGAGGAGGAGGAGGAGGAGGAGAAAGGGAGGAAGGAAGGAGGAGGAAGAAAAGAGAAAGAAAGAAAAGGAATAGGAAAATCATAAATAAATAAATAAATGAGGAGAAAACGGTCCCAAATCAAAACATACCAAAGAAAACGTGACATTTTTAAGGGACACTAACTTAAATGAACGCCCCCTTGACTCACACTTAGAAGTCCCTCTCGTAGCAGCTTCTCCACGTTGAAGGTCGGACTGAAGGGCCCCAGTGTGTGCTTCCTCGCCTCCGTCGCCGTCTTGAGCACTGATGAGGTGATGGTGCCTGGTGGGGAGGAGAAAAATTAGGTTATTATACTTGTTTGTACTAATATTTAACCCCCTCAATACTGGGACACATTTTTACCCTGAGATTTGTGTACGATTAGACCATTTTATTTACACAAGGAAGGGTCTACGGAGGTCAGAAGATTAATGGCCACAGTCTTCAGTATTCTAATCACCCACATGAGTTTCTGAAGCTGTATAAAATCACCAAATAGTAAGAAGAATGAATATGGAAACGCGTCGAGAGGTTAACCTGATCATTTTTACCCAACATACAGCAGCGCACAACAGTGAAGGCACATTACGAGTAGATTAATCATTGTTTAATTAGTGTGATGTGAAGAATAGAGAAAACAAATCAGTGAAACGTTAGAGTTGATAATATTTGATGATAAACAAAAAGGAAACACGACAACAACTAAACCTCCATATAAATAGGGTGTGATGCTCGAAAGCTCATAGAAAACGGGTGATTCAATCGTATATGTAGCTTTCAATCCCCTTTATTTCACCTATCCGTTGCTGATCCCCTTATTATTGCCTTGATTCCCTCGACGCTACATTGTGAAGGGGGGTTAGAGATGAATACAAATAGGAGTAAGTGATGAGTCAATTTGTATACCTATTGTGTTATCTGGGCATTGAAAACTTATAAACAGGATGTGATGGTGTGTGTGTGTGTGTGTGTGTGTGTGTGTGTGTGTGTGTGTGTGTGTGTGTAAGGAAAGGGTATTCAATGGTGTATATAATTTTCAATACCATTAGTCTCTCCCCTTGGTATTTCTTTTTCGACATTTGAGTCTTGTAAACTTGTAAACAGGATGTGGAGAGAGAGAGAGAGAGAGAGAGAGAGAGAGAGAGAGAGAGAGAGAGAGAGAGAGAGAGAGAGAGAGAGAGAGAGAGAGATAAGGGTATTCTATCGTTTATACAACTTTCAATATCTCAACCTTAGTGTTTTTCCTTTTTTTATCTATTCATCTATTTCATTTATCTATTTTTTACATTACACTCTACACAAACACTAGACACACTTAAGACGCGGAAATAAAAGGGAATTAAATCCTTCATACAGTTTCCAACACCTTAATTCAGAGATATTGGGGATTTAATGCTTCTGTTTACACTTTCTTTCTTCGTTTATACAGATATGAGCGCCATCTGACCTTACCAAACCTTACCTCATAGTCACAAACGCCTTTCCTTCTCACTACGACAGTTTTTAAAGGCCACAAACAACTATCAAGGTTTTCAAGACAGTTTCTCCTTTCAGTAAACCAGAAATGTTGCCAATCTATCACCAGAACTATTAAAAAAAAATATTCTTAATCCCTTCAGTACAGGGACACATTTTTTACCTTGAGATTTATGTACGATTAGACCATTTTATTGACATTAGGAAGGGTTTATGAAAGTGAGAAGATTAGTGGCCACAGTCTTCACTATTTTAATCCCCTCATGAGTTTCTGAAGCTGTGTAAAATCAGCAAATAGTAAGCAGAATGAATATTGAAACGCGTCACGGTACTGAAGGGTTAAAAACAGGAGAATCTTTGGAAGGAAGTGATGGTGAGAGAATTAAACCTTTCAGAATACGCTCCCCTCCCCCTACAAATAAAGAAAAAAAATGCAGCCTACCACCTTGTTAGTTACAGGCTTACTCTGACCTTGTACTACCTAACCTTGCCAGGCCACACCGGGTCAGGGGTCAGAAGAGGACTGGCCTATCTCTATCTCTATCTCTCTCTATTGGCCAAGGAAATGATCAACCGTACTTTTTCTTCTTTTCTTTTCTTCTTTATTATTTTCTTTCCTTCTTTCTTTCTTTGTGTTTTTTCTATACGACAATTAGAAATCAAAGTGCATTAGACGATTTATAGATGCATTAGGAAGGGTCTATGGAGGGAAAAGGATTAATGGTCAGTCTTTACTATTTCAACCCGCCCCCCCAACATAAGTTTCCGAAACCGTATGAAACTACCAGATAGTTAGCAGAATGGATAGGAAAACGCGGCATGGTGTTGAAGAGGTTGATGGAATAGTAGGCAAAGAGACAACTTAAACACGCGAGGATGATATGAAGTGTTGCAGTGAAGGAAGTTTTAAAGTAATAAGATTTCTAGACGACAAATGAAGGAGGGAAAGCGTATAGGTGTTCGAAATAAATAAATAATAATAATAATGGTAGATGAATAGAATAATGGTTAGGTAAAAAGATAAAGTGTTGCAGTGAAGGAAGATTTTAAAGTAATAAGATTTCTAGACAAATGAAGGAGGGGAAGCGTATAGGTGTTTGAAATAAATAAATAATAATAATAATAATGGTAGATGAATAGAATAATGGTTAGGTAAAAAGATAAAGTGTTGCAGTGATGGAAGTTTTTAAAGTAATAAGATTTCTAGACGACAAATGAAGGAGGGAAAGCGTATAGGTGTTTGAAATAAATAAATAATAATAATAATAATGGTAGATGAATAGAATAATGGTTAGGTAAAAAGATAAAGTGTTGCAGTGAAGGAAGATTTTAAAGTAATAAGATTTCTAGACGACAAATGAAGGAGGGGAAGCGTATAGGTGTTTGAAATAAATAAATAATAATAATAATGGTAGATGAATAGAATAATGGTTAGGTAAAAAGATAAAGTGTTGCAGTGAAGGAAGATTTTAAAGTAATAAGATTTCTAGACCACAAATGAAGAAATGAAGGAGG
>NC_059262.1:2495000-2507500 GCF_017591435.1 Portunus trituberculatus | reverse complement strand
GGTGTGTGTGTGTGTGTGTGTGTGTGTGTGTGTGTGTGTGTGTGAGAGAGAGAGAGAGAGAGAGAGAGAGAGAGAGAGAGAGAGAGAGAGAGAGAGAGAGAGAAGAGAGAGAGAGAGAGAGAGAGAGAGAGAGAGAGAGAGAGAGAGAGAGAGAGAGAGAGAGAGAGAGAGAGAGAGAGAGAGAGAGAGAGAGAGAGAGAGAGAGAGAGAGAGAGAGAGAGAGAGAGAGAGAGAGAGAGAGAGAGAGAGAGAGAGAGAGAGAGAGAGAGAGAGAGAGAGAGAGAGAGAGAGAGAGAGAGAGAGAGAGAGAGAGAGACGCAGAGGGTTCCAAGAGGACGAAACATTATCAAACAATGAAACGATCTTAAACGAAACGAAACAATTTCAAACCAGAACGAAAACGAAAGAGATAAAAAGAGATACAAGAAACGCCGGAGAGAGAGAGAGAGAGAGAGAGAGAGAGAGAGAGAGAGAGAGAGAAAACGAAGGTCATATGTGGGTTACGTAAGACGGGATGGAGGAGGTGGAAGAGGAGGAGGAGGAGGAGGAGGTGGAAGAGGAGGAGGACGAAACGAACGAGATGGTGGAAGAGGAGGAGGAGGAAGAGGAGGAGGAGGAGGAGGAGGAGGAGAGGAAGACAAAGGCTGAACCTGTCCTCTCTCTCTCTCTCTCTCTCTCTCTCTCTCTCTCTCTCTCTCTCTCTCTCTGCGTATCTGATTCTGCGTATCTCTCTCTCTCTCTCTCTCTCTCTCTCTCTCTCTCTCTCTCACCTGCTCGTGACACGTGACAGGTAAGTTTAAGTAATACTGGACAATAAGTAGTGGTGGTGGTGGTGGTGGTAGTAGTAGTAGTAGTAGTAGTAGTAGTAGTAGTAGTAGTAGTAGTAGTAGTAGTAGTAGTAGTAGTAGTAGTAGTAGTAGTAATAATAATAATAATAATAATAATAATAATAATAATAATAATAATAATAATAATAACTACTACTACTACTACTACTACTACTACTACTACTACTACTACTAATAATAATAATAATAATAATAATAATAATAATAATAATAATAACAACAACAACAACAACAACAATCACAAACCTCTCTCTCTCTCTCTCTCTCTCTCTCTCTCTCTCTCTCTCTCTCTCCACGTGCAGAAGACAAGTTTGACCTCAGCTCTTGACCCACGGGACCTTGAACCCACCAGAGAGAGAGAGAGAGAGAGAGAGAGAGAGAGAGAGAGAGAGAGAGAGAGAGAGAGAGAGAGAGAGGAAGGGTGATAAGAAGTGTAGCATAGTCTAAAGGTTAAAAATGTGTATGGTACTCTTGTTGTTATGGTGGTAGTAGTAGTAGTAGTAGTAGTGGTAGTAGTAGTAGTAGTAGTAGTAGTAGTAGTAGTAGTAGTGGTGGTGGTGGTGGTGGTAATAGCAGTTGTTGTTGTTGTTATTACTGTCGTTGTAGTAGTAGTAGTAGTAGTAGTAGTAGTAGTAGTAGTAGTAGTAGTAGTAGTAGTAGTAGCAGTAATAGAAGAAGAAGAAGAAGAAGAAGAAGAAGAAGAAGAAAAAAATTAAAACCCCATCTTGATCTGTAGGGCGTCAGTAATTTCCAAGAGGGGGGGGGAGTGGGTGGGGGCGCTGAACCCTAATGAGAGAGAGTATGTCCATGTCACGAGGTATTCATGAAAGGAGAAGAAGCATCGCCATTTTCTTTAACCCCTTCAGTACTGGGACACATTTATACCCAATTTGTGTATGATTAGACGATTTTATTATTAGGAAGGGTCTAAGGAGGCGAGAAGATTAATGGCCACAGTCTTCACTACTCTAATCCCACACACACAAGTTTCTGAAGCTGAGTGGGTTAGGTTAGGTTAGGTTAGGTTAGGTTAGGGAGGGCACTGTATTCAGATGCAAAGGAGGGCGTGGAGGGAAGGACACATTTCTAGAGGGGGGCGTGGCAGTCATCATTCTTTTTCCTTATCATTGTATCTCTCTCTCTCTCTCTCTCTCCCTCCTCTACCTATTGTCAATGTATATCTATCAAAACATTAAGTGTCTATCAAACCCCTACGATTCGCACTCCCACAAGTCTCTAGGTAACACTCTCTCTCTCTCTCTCTACCTACCTACCTATTGTCAATGTATATCTATCAAAACATTAAGTGTCTATCAAACCCCACGATTCGCACACCCACAAGTCTCTAGGTAACACTCTCTCTCTCTCTCTACCTCCCTACCTATTGTCAATGTATATCTATCAAAACATTAAGTGTCTATCAAACCTCCTACGATTTGCACACCCACAAGTCTCTAGGTAACACTCTCTCTCTCTCTCTCCCTACCTATTGTCAATGTATATCTATCAAAACATTAAGTGTCTATCAAACCCCCACGATTCGCACACCCACAAGTCTCCAGGTAATCAAACAGTACAAGTGGTCCCAGTGGTGCACAAAACATCGCACCAGCACAAATAGAGAGAGGTACGGCTTGTTTCCTTCAGTACAGGGGGTCGTGGTGGTAAAAAAGGCTGCCAGGGATCACACACTTACATCAACCACTACAAATTACGACCGAAACAAAACAGGAAAATATGAAAAAAAAAAAACACGAAAAAGATCATTAGGAACATTGTCTTACTCAATCAAAACCAATAAATAAAAACAAGAAACAAGAAAAAAAAAACGTAACATTTCAAAACACACACACACACACACACACACACACACACACACACACACACGGCCTTTAGTCATTTAATCAGTAAATGACACGAGATCAGAAAGACAACAACGTAGAAACAGTTTGCGTGTGTGTGTGTGTGTGTGTGTGTGTGTGTGTGTGTGTGTGTGTGTGTGTGTGTGTGTGTGTGTAGGATCAATCTATTTATTTATCTATTTTATTTTATCATTTGTGTGTGTTTCATTACTATATTTCATCTTTATTACTAAAAGGTTAGGTTAGGTTAGTGTGTGTGTGTGTGTGTGTGTGTGTGTGTGTGTGTGTGTGTGTGTGTGTGTGTGTGTGTGTGTGTGTGTGTGTGGAATGTAAAAGGTTGAGCAACAGGGATGAGTAACATACACACACACACACACACACACACAGAGAGAGAGAGAGAGAGAGAGAGAGAGAGAGAGAGAGAGAGAGAGAGAGAGAGAGAGAGAGAGAGCACATGTGTGAGTGTACATATGTACACTTCATCGGTATGTAACACACACACACACACACACACACACACACACACACACACAATCACTTTCTACACGAATACTCTTTCTCTCTCTCTCTCTCTCTCTCTCTCTCTCTCCAGTTAACATTATCTTATCTCTCAGAATAATAGACCTGAAAACATCTCTCTCTCTCTCTCTCTCCTCGATATCTGCAACGTGTCACTGCGCACGAGAGAGAGAGAGAGAGAGAGAGAGAGAGAGAGAGAGAGAGATAATTTAAAAATAGCTCTATAAGAAGGTAATCTTTTAAAAATACTAGTAAGAGATGATGTTAAGTCTCTCTCTCTCTCTCTCTCTCTCTCTCTCTCTCTCTCTCGTGCGCAGATAAAATGAAGGAAGGAAATAAAGTAAGAAATAGTAAAATAATGATAAAGACGAGGTGAAAGAATATTGAAGGAAGAAAAGAAAGAAAAGAAAGAAAAGAAAGACTAATTGAAAGAAGGAAACTATTGAATGAAAAAGTGGAGAGAGAGAGAGAGAGAGAGAGAGAGAGAGAGAGAGAGAGAAATTACTGATGGCAGAACAAGACATGAAACAAAGGGAGATAGAAACACACACAAAAAATAGAAATATAGATAGAAATTGCCAATAAATAAATAAATAAATAAATTAATTAATTAATTGGATAAAACGTATCAAACAAATTTTCAAACACAGAGAGGGCGCCAAACAGTGACACCCTCCTCCTACCCACGATGAACGATGCATGATTGGAAACACAGTAACGATAGGTAACACAATTCACTGATGGTTTACAGCGGGTTCACAACTTCACACATGTCAATTTGCGACTAAAATTGCACGTCGCTAGAAGTATCGACTGAGCCCTTCAATGCAGACAGCAAGCATCCTTTCTTCACCCTTGTGCAGGAGGCGTCTTTACCCTCTCGCGTGTGCGGCGGATGATGTGGCTGGTGAAGCCTTGTGGACTAAGTAAGGATGGGGATTATTTCCGAGAGAAGTCTTGAAGGAGCGCGTCATTCCCTTTCCTCAAGACCTTCAAAATGTTGTGAACGTCACCAGGATTACCTTTCTGCATGACAAAGCACCGTGCAGGAAAGCGCTTCCAACCCAGACTCTTCTAAAGGACAACATTGATTCCTTTGGTGATGAAGAGTGGCCAGGTAATTCTCCCGACCTGAATGTCTGTGAACACGCTGGATCCATCGTGAAGGGCAAAGGTGAGGCAAGGATGGTGTCTGAATCTGTAGTAGCTCTGTAAGGATGGTGTCTGAATCTGTAGCAGCTCTGTAAGGATGGTGTCTGAATCTGTAGCAGCTCTGTAAGGATGGTGTCTGAATCTGTAGCAGCTCTGTAGGGATGGTGTCTGAATCTGTAGCAGCTTTGTAGGGATGGTGTCTGAATCTGTAGCAGCTTTGTAGGGATGGTGTCTGAATCTGTAGCAGCTCTGTAAGGATGGTGTCTGAATCTGTAGCAGCTCTGTAAGGATGGTGTCTGAATCTGTAGCAGCTTTGTAGGGATGGTGTCTGAATCTGTAGCAGCTCTGTAAGGATGGTGTCTGAATCTGTAGTAGCTCTGTAGGGATGGTGTCTGAATCTGTAGCAGCTCTGTAGTGTTACCAGGCTGGAGGAGCACATCGATGGTGACTCCCGAGAAATGGAGTTCAATGTGGTTTCTTTTTTAGTGACATGTCTTGGTGCCCTGTTGGTGCTCAAGCTGCTGGTGAAGGCAATGGAGCGAACACTGAACACTGAGCTGGTAAGTGCAAACCAACAGGAAATTGTGTTACCTATCGTTACTTTATTTTATTTCCCATCATGCTTCGTTCATCCTGGCTATTGGGGGGGGGGGCTACATTGTTGGCCACCCCTTCTTCTTCTTCTTCTTCTTTTAACCTGTTTCTCATTACTTCGCTTGTAGATTATCATGTATTCTTCCTTGTTCTACCATACATTTAGTTTTATACATACATACATAGATACATACAGACAGACAGACAGACAGACACTCAGACCGACCCAGTAAGGTGACGCGGATTGACCAATGAGGAGCCGAGTTGCTGTCCTGTCATATAATCAGCCAATCACAGCACATACTTTACCGGTGGCGTGAGTGAGAGAGAGAGAGAGAGAGAGAGAGAGAGAGAGAGAGAGAGAGATAACTTTTTCCGTGTTTTAAAATTAGATTCTATTTCTTTAATACAATTTATCTTTGTTTATATATTAATTATTCTTTGCAGTCTCTTTGTTTGTTGTTGTTGTTGTTGTTGTTGTGAAGAAAATTATTATACTTGTAGATAAAAGAAGAAAGGAATTAGCTGCAAATAAAAAGGAAGGAAGGAAGGAAGGAAGGAAAGAAGGAAGGAAGGAGAGAGGGAGGGAGGAGGTAATAAAAAAGAAGAAAGGAAAGAAAGAAAGGAAGAAAAAAGGAAGAAATAGAGAAAGAAAGGAAGAAAAAGGAAGAAAGAAATAGAGAAAGAAAGGAAGGAGGAATAAGAAAGAAAGAAATAGAGAAAGAAAGGAAGGAAGAAAGAAAGAAAGGAAGAAATAGAGAAAGAAAGAAAGGAAGAAAGAATTAAAAAGAAAGAAATTGAGAAAGAAAGGAAGGAAGAAGAATCAAGTTATAAATGAAACGAAAATAACAAAGGAACACGAATGAAAGAATGAATGAAGAAATGAATGAAAGAATGAAGAAGAAATGTTGATATAATGAATGAAGTGAGAGAAATGCTGATAGAACTGAAGGAAGGAGAGAAAAGAAGGGATAAAGAGACGAAGGAAGAAGGAATGAGAGAAATGAAAGAAAAAAATAAGTTAGGAGAAAGAAATTGAAAGATGGGAAAAGGTAGAAGGAAAATGAAAGAAGTGAAAGAAGGAAACAGAGAGAGGAAGGGAACACAAAAGAAGAGAGAAAATAAATGAAAGAAAGAAATTGAGATCAAAAGGAAGGAAGGAAAGAAGGAAGGAAGGAAGGAAGGAAGATATGAAAGAAGAAAGGAAGAGAGATAGATGAAATGAAGGAAATGGAAAAGTGAAGAAAGACAGGAAGTGAAGGAAAGAAGAGGAGAAAGGAAGGAAGGAAGGAAAAGAAAAAAAGAGAGCAATAGGTCAAGAGAGAGAGAGAGAGAGAGAGAGAGAGAGAGAGAGAGAATTTCCATAGGTTTCCATAGGTCTCTCTCTCTCTCTCTCTCTCTCTCTCTCTCTCGTGACATTTGGACAAACTTCCGGTAACAAAGATAATCAATAATATCCAAAGGTTTCTCTCTCTCTCTCTCTCTCTCTCTCTCTCTCTCTCTCTATGACGCAGTGTCTGGTGATTAGACGATTGAGAGAAAACAGAGATAAAGATAATAATGATGAAGTAGCAACAATAATCACAACAACAACAACAACAACAACAACAACAACAACAACAACTACAACAAGGAAGAAGAAATAATGAAGGGAAGACAAGGAACGAAAAAAAGGAGGAGGAGGAGGAGGAGGAGGAGGAGGAGGAGGAGGAGGAAGAAGAAGAAGAAGAAGAAGAAGAAGAAGAAGAAGAAGAAGAAGAAGAAGTAGTACAAGACCTAGTACCACACCACCTCTCTCTCTCTCTCTCTCTCTCTCTCTCTCTCTCTCTCTCTCTCTCAACAACTTAATGAACAACAAATAAAGAAAATTGAAAAAGAAAGAAATGAATGAAGCAAATACAAAAAGATGCAAATATACGAGAGAGAGAGAGAGAGAGAGAGAGAGAGAGAGAGAGAGAGAGAGAGAGAGAGAGAGAGAGAGACCATACAGTTATATACAAGATACGTAGTGAGTCAACAACAAGACAATCTGTGTTATCTCTGTACTGACTGACTGACTGACTGAATGACTGACTGATTGACTGATAGACCACGCTAATGTTACCCTTAATCTGACAAAGGCTCTGCTCTCTCAACACGACTGATTTCCAAGGCCACAGAGATGATCAGACAGTATAGAAACCTTGTTAATCTGTCACTGGAACCTTAAAAAATACCCTTAAAAACCCGAGTGAATATGAAATGCTCTGCTCTCTCACCCCGATATACAAATCTTGCTAATCTTCCACTAGTAACGTAAAAATACCTTGAAAACCTTGGTATAAATATGTGGTGTTTGTTTCTCGCACCACAACTCTTTTCCAAGGCCACATTGATAACTAGCCTGTCTTGTAATAGTGTAGAAATCTTGTTAATCTGTCACTAAAGCGTAAGAAATACCTATTCTCTTTCACGACTGTTTTCCAAGGCCACAGCGATGACTAGGCTAGCGGTTTGTCTGTTATTAGCACAGAAATTTTGTTAATCTGTCACTAGAATCGTAAAAATGCTCTTGAAAACCCCTGTAACTTAGCATAAATTTGTAACGCTTTTCTCTCTCTCACTATGACTGTTTTCCAAGGCCACACTGATAACTAGCCTGTCTGTTAATAGTATAGACATCTTAATCTGCCACTGGAATCGTAAAAATATCCTTACAAACTTTAGTATAAATATGTAATGCTCTGCCCTGTCACTACAACTGTTTTTTTAAGGTCACAGAGATGACTACACCACCGTTTGTCTGTTAATAGCAAAGCAATCATGTTAATGTGTCACTAGAAACGTAAAAAGATCCTTAAAAAAACCTTAGTATAAATATGTAATGCCTGTTCTCTCTCCCTACGGTTGTTTTTCAAGGCCACTGAGATGACTAGACTAGCTTTTTGTCTGTTAATAGTATACAAATCTTGTTAATGTCACTAAAAACACAAAAATACACTCAGAAACCTTACTTTAAATATGTAATGCTCTCCTCTTCCACTACAACTGTTTTCCAAGGTCACAGAGACGACTAGACCAGCTGTTTGTCTGTTAATAGCATACTGATCCTGTTAATCTGCCACTACAAACGTAAAAACCTGTGGAACTTAGTATGAAATTAAAATGCTTCGCTCTCTCTTCACCACGAGTGTTTACCAAGGGTGTCTGTTTATTGGTGTTGAAATCTTGTTAATCTGTCACTAGAAACGTAAAAATACTATCAAAATCTTAAGTATAATATTCAAACCATCTAATCTGAACTATATACTAATCTACACTATATAAGATTTAATATGTAATGCTTTGCTCTCTCGCCGACTGTATTCCAAGGCCACAGAGATGATTAGCCTAGCGTTCCCAAGGGTGTTTGTTTGTCAGTGTAGAAATCTTGTTAATCTGTCACTAGAACCGTAAAAAAATGCTCTTGAAAACTCGCGTGACTTCAACCAGAGACTTTTAAAATTAGCAAAGAGCTGTTTCTGAAAATATAGACACAAAAATACATATAATAACGTAGCTATTCTTAACCCCTTCAGATCTGGGACGCATTTCTACCATGAGTTTTGTGTTTAATTAGACGATTTTATTGACATTAGGAAGGGTCTATGGAGGTCAGGAGATTAATGGCCAAAGTCTTCACTATTCTAATCACCCCCATAAGTTTCCGAAGCTGTATATCATCACCAAAAAGTAAGCAGAATGAATACGTAAACGCGCCATGGTACGGAAGGGATTAAGAGACACTTGATCTTGTCTCGTAGTGCAGGCAATACTGTCTTTCTTGAATGTGTTATTTAGTTACGGTTTTGTTAAAGCTATTGGGGTTTTCAAAGGTGTGTTCAGAGAGAGAGAGAGAGAGAGAGAGAGAGAGAGAGAGAGAGAGAGAGAGAGAGAGAGAGAGATCAGATTGAAACCCCATAAAGCCTCTCTCTCTCTCTCTCTGGAATACATACGGAAGCAGCTACGTAGTATACAATATTATACAGAAAACGAGGAGGAGGAGGAGGAGGAGGAGGAGGAGGAGGAGGAGGAGGAGGAGGAGGTAGATTTGCAGAGGGAGGAGGAAGTGGAGGTATTTTAAGAATAATCCAATTGAGGAAACCTTTCACATACTGCTCTCTCTCTCTCTCTCTCTCTCTCTCTCTCTCTGTGTGTGTGTGTGTGTGTGTGTGTGTGTGTGTGTGTGTGTGTGTGCATACCTACCTACTTTCCTATTTATCTATTTCTGCTCTCTCTCTCTCTCTCTCTCTCTCTCTCTCTCTCTCTCTCTCTCTCGGCCTTGGGTGTGTGTCGTGTGCCCCGTTGCAAACACCACTGACCTCCACCCCACTACCTGACCTTGTAACCACCGCCACCACCACCACCACCACCACCACCACCACCACGGGGAACTATAGGAAGAGGAAGACGAAGAAGAGGACGAAGAAAGTAACAAAAACAAAAGAACGTGACGAAGATGAAGAAAGAAACAGAAACAACAACAAAAATAATAACAATAACAACAACAAAGAAGATGAAGAAGAAGAAGAAGAAGAAAAGAAAAAAGAAGAAAACAACAATGAAAGGAAGACAACAACAACAACAACAACAACACCCTAATGACACTTCCCGGCCAGCCCCCACTCCACCACCACCACCACCACCACCTTTCCTCTTCACAAAACCAGTTCTTGACCACGCTCTGAATGGCCTCTCTGTGTGTGTGTGTGTGTGTGTGTGTGTGTGTGTGTGTGTGAACTGGTTAAGGTAATTCATGGATGGATAGGTGTACCCGTGCGCGAGAGAGAGAGAGAGAGAGAGAGAGAGAGAGAGAGAGAGAGAGAGAGAGAGAGAGAGAGAGAGAGAGATTGTATGGTAGAATCTCAGAAAACGTCAAGTGAAAAGCAACAGGTGAACAGAGAGAGAGAGAGAGAGAGAGAGAGAGAGAGAGAGAGAGAGAGAGAGAGAGAGAGAGAGAGAGAGAGAGGACATGACAGGCTCTTAATAACGAAACACACACACACACACACACACACACACACACACACACACACACACACATTATTATTTTCCTTCATTTCGTTATAGGTATTACGAAAACCAACACAACACTCTTACGAACACACAACACTTCAACACAACACCTTTCCTACTGCAAACCAGCCCGTAGTCACAAACACCTTCCCTTCCCACTACGAGTTTTCCAAGGCCACAGAGGCAACTACCAAGGTTTCTAAGACAGTTCCTCCTTACAATACACTAGAACCAGAACCAGAACCATCAAAAAACACTCTTAATCTCTTCAGTACCATGACACATTTTTATATTCATTCTGGTTAATATTGGGTGATTTTATACAGCTTTAGAAACTTATGTGGGGAGGGAGTAATAATGAAGATTCGGGCCATCGATCTTCTGACGTCCATAGATCCTTCCTAATGTCAATAACTTCGTCAAATCGTGCACAAAACTTATACGAGTATCTTTAACTACGATAATTTTCCAAGGCCACAGACAACTAGCTGGGTCTTCCATTAGTTTCTCTTATTGATAAACTAGAGATCTTGCCAATCTATCACCAGAACCATGAAAATACCATTAAAAACAACAATATTTTTCACTGCAACAATCTTCCAAGGCCAGAGAGACAACTACCTGGGTTTTTTCATTAGTTTCTCCTATCAATAAACTAGAAATCTTGCTTGTCTTTCACCGGAACCATAAAATACTATTAAAAACATTAATATCTTCAACTGGAGTCTTTGGAAAGCAGGGAAGTGAAAGAGCTAAGCGTTCCAGAATCCGTATTTTTTTTTTCCCTTTTTTTTCTAATGTGTCTACGTAATGTTGCTATTATAATCGTTAGTAACACTGGCTTCCACGCAACACTTCCCTCAAGCAACACTTTTCAAACCTCTTGTAATACATAAATGTCATATTGTATTTTGATCTCGTTTTATTTCATTTGTTTATATTCGTAAGTTAATGTGTTTCTGAGGGACGGGGAAGCAACACACACACACACACACACACACACACACACACACACACACACACACACACATACACAGACACAGAAGCCAGACAGACACACACACACACACACACACTGTCAAAACTACAATATTGCTCAAAACTCAAATTAACTCTCTCTCTCTCTCTCTCTCTCTCTCTCTCTCTCTCTCTCTCTCTCTCTCTCAATATCTTTCCTACCACTGATTATTGGAACTCATTATTTTTCTAACTAGACTAACCTAACCTAACTTCTCTCTCTCTCTCTCTCTCTCTCTCTCTCTCTCTCTCTCTCTCTCTCTCTCTCTTCTTTTATCTAACTTTGTATATCTTCAAAGCTAACTTATCTTACAAGTTGATTATATTTCTACCTCTATTTCATCTTTCACTTTTATCAATCGTCATTTTTCTTATCATTTCAGACGTTATATAATGTTCGTCAGAGAGAGAGAGAGAGAGAGAGAGAGAGAGAGAGAGAGAGAGAGAGAGAGAGAGAGAGAGAGAGACAGGTACAAGAATTGAAGGCCATCTTAGTGACGACGTAACTGCAAATCACCCACAACAAGTTATAAGAAGGAAGAGCAAACAACAACAACAACTACTACAACTACTTCTACCACTGCTACTACTACTACTACTACTACTACTGCTACAATATTTAAACCAACAAGTAGTAACAAGGAAGAACAAGGACACGAAACTTATTAATTACTACTACCTCTACCACTACCACTACTACTACTACTACTACTACTACTACCACCGCCACTACTATCAATCAACTAATAAAAAGATAAAACACAACACGAAAACTAAAAAAATAAATAATAATAATAATAATAATAATAATAATAATAATAATAATAATAATAATAAACAAAGACAAAACCTTGACCACCACCAACACCACCACCACAACAACCACAACAACAACAGCAACATCAGACATACACACAGACAGACAGACAGTATAAATAGCAAAGTTTGGCGGTGAAGCGTGTCAAGGGTTACTGAGCAGCAAGAGAGAGAGAGAGAGAGAGAGAGAGAGAGAGAGAGAGAGAGAGAGAGAGAGAGAGAGAGAGCAAAACAAACACACGAAACACCTAGAACACACCAATCCACACATACACATACATACATACAGACGCATACACGCACGCACGCACACACTCACCTAGCGGGGAGTCACACAGTAGACACACCGCCGCCAGAGCACCCGCAGACGCCCCCGATATTTTGTTCACCAGTAAATTTGGGGCGTATTTCTTGAGACACGCTGCCACGCCGACATGGTAGATTCCGAGGAACCCACAGCCGGCGAAGGAGAAGTTCATCTTTTCCCTATCGAGCGCCAGTTTGGTGGTTTGACAGGGACCGCGGGGCTAACACGAGTGGAATGAGACGACAGAGAGGCCGCGTAACCTCCCCCCGTGACGCCTCGAGAGTGACTGAGGTGATTGTTTTGGTCCTCCAGCTGAGAGGTGTGTGGCTGTGACGTCATGGATTCCCGCGC
>NC_059262.1:2472500-2480000 GCF_017591435.1 Portunus trituberculatus | reverse complement strand
CAGACTTAGAGGGACACAAAACCTTTACTTATAACTTACACGATAAACCAGCTCACTACCATAAAGTAAGACGAAATGTAAGTAATAAGTAGAGTTAATGTCAAGAAGCACAAATGATTTAACCTCTTCAGTACTGGGAAGCACTTTTACTTTGAAATTTATGCATATTTAAACCATTTTATTGACATTAGGAAGGGTCTATTGAAGTTTGAAGATTAATGGCCACAATCTTCACTATTTAACCCCTTCAGTACTGGGGGCACATTTTTACCTTGAGTTTTATGCACGATTTAAACCATTTTATTGACATTAGGAAGGATCTATGGGGGTCAGAAGATTAATGGCCACAGTCTTCACTATTTTAATCCCCCACATGAGTTTCTGAAGCTGTATAAAATCACCAAATAGTCACCAGAATGAATATAGAAATGTGTTATGGTACTGAAAGGGTTAAGAGGAGAAGTAAGGAAAAAGTAGAAATAGTGTCCAAAAGCAGCAAAATTTAAGAGGAAAAGTAAGAATAAAGTAGAGTTGTGTCCAGAAACAGCGATAAAGGAAGAGGAAAAGTAAGAAAAAGTAAGGATAATGTCCAGGAAAAAAACCCAATAAACTTCAGAGGAAAAGTAAAGAAAAACCGAGGTAATATTCAGGAAAAGTTAAAAGTAAGGAAAAGTAAGAAGTAGTGTCCGGAAACAGCGATAAAGTAAGGAAAAGTAGGAAGAGTGTCCAGAAACAGCGATGACTTGAGAGGAAAAGTAAGGAAAAGTAAGAAGTAGTCCAGAAACAGCGATAAAGTAAGGAAAAGTAGGAAGAGTGTCCAGAAACAGCGATAAAGTAAGGAAAAGTAAGAAGAGTGTCCAGAAACAGAGATAAAGTAAGGAAAAGTAGAAAGAGTGTCCAGAAACAGCGATAAAGTAAGGAAAAGTAAGGAAAAGTAAGGAAAAGTAAGAAAAAGTAAGGAAAAGTAAGGAAAAGTAAGGGAATAATGTCCAGAAACAGCGATAAAGTAAGGAAAAGTAAGGAAAAGAAACAGAGATAATGTAAAAAAGTAGAAAGAGTGTCCAGAAACAGCGATAAAGTAAGGAAAAGAGTAGAAAAAGTAAGGAAAAGTAAGGAAAAGTAAGTCCAAAACAGCATAAAGCGGAAAACTTAAGAAACAGATAAAGTAAGGAAGAGTAGGAATAGCGTCCAAAAACAGCGATGACTTAAGGCAGAGGAAAAGTAAGGAAAAAAAAAGTAACATAAGAGGAAACGATGAAGGGTGTTCTGAAACCATTACTTTAAACTAGACCTTTAAATGTCCACTGGTACACCTTCACCACGTCACTGCTTACTCTGTCACACCTTTACCTGCTCTGCTTACCTACAACCTCAAAATAAATAAATAAATAAATAAATAAATAAATAAAAGAAATTACAATATCTTCTCTTTTGATCTCCCTTAACCCTTTAGTCCATTAACTTCTTCAGTGCCATGACACGTTTTCAAATTCATTCTGGTTAATATTTGGTGACTTCATACAGCTTCAGAAACTCATGTGGGGGATTAAAGTAGTGAAGACTGTGGCCATTAATCTTCTGACCTCCATAGACCCTTCCTAATGTCAATAAAATGGTCTAATTGTACACAAATCTCAAGGTAAAAATGCGTCCCAGTACTGAAGGGATTAAAATAGGGAAGACTGTGGCCATTAATCTTGTGACCTCCATAGACCCTTCCTGATGTCAATAAAATGGTCTAATCATGCATAAAACTCAAGGTAAAAATGCGTCCCAGTACTGAAGGGATTAAAATAGTGAAGACTGTGGCCATTAATCTTCTGACCTCCATAGACCCTTCCTAATGTCAATAAAATGGTCTAATCATGCATAAAACTCAAGATGAAAATGTGTCCCAGTACTTAAGGGATTAAAATAGGGAAGACTGTGGCCATTAATCTTGTGACCTCCATAGACCCTTCCTAATGTCAATAAAATGGTCTAATCATGCTCAAAACTCAAGGTAAAAATGCATCCCAGTACTGAAGGGGTTAATACACCTTTACTACGTCACTGATTACTCTGCGACACCTTTACCTTGCTCTACTCACCTTTAATCTCGAAACAGCCACCTCAAAAATATATAAAAAGGTAGAAATCTCAATATCTACTCTAATGATTTACTCTGACGTCTTAACTGTCATTAATACACCTTTACTCTATTACTCGTTAATATGAGACGCCTCTACTTGCTCTACTCACCTTCAACCCCTTCACTACTGGGACGCATTTTTATCTTGAAGGTTGGGTACGATTAGACGATTTTATTTACATTAGAAAGGGTCTATGGAGATCAAAAGATTAATGACCAGAATCTTCACTATTTCAATCTCCACATAAGTTTTTTGGACGTGTATAAAGTCACCAAACAGTTACTAGTGTGAATGCGAAAACACGTCATAGTATTGAAAGGGTTAATCTCGAAACAATCATCTTAAACATCAAAAAAAGGTACAAACTGCAATATCTACTACAATTATTTACTCTAACACCTCGACTGGCCATTAATACACCTTTACTACGTCACTAATTAGTCTGACACACCTTTACCTGCTCTAATCACCTTCAATCTCGAAACAGTCACCTACAAATTGCAATATCTATTCTAATTATTTACTTTAACCCTCTGAGTGTCCATTGATACATCGTTACTTTGTCGCTAAATTACTTTGAGACACCTTTACCTGCTCTAGTCACCTTTACTCTCGAAACAGTCACCTCAAATATCAAGAAAAAGGTACAAACTGCAATATCTACTCTAACAACTTGGCTGTCCATTAATACACCTTTTCTCAATCACTAATTACTCTCACACACCTTTACCTATTCTACTTATCTTTAATCTCGAAACACTCACCTCAAAATATATATAAAAAAAGGGAGAAATTACAATATCTACTTTGATTGCTTACTCCAACACCTTGTCACACCTTTACTCCGTCACTAATTACTCTGAGACACACCTTTACCTGTCCTACTCACCTTTAATCTCGAAACAGTCACTTCAAAACATAAAAAAAGGTAGAAATTTTAATATCTACTCTAATTATTTACTCTAACACCTGGACTAGACTAATTACTCTGAGACACACCTTTACCTGTCCTACTCACCTTTAATCTCGAAACAGTCACTTACTACTCTAATTATTTACTCTAACACCTGGACTGCTCACTAACACACCTTTGCTGTCACTAATTACTCTGAGACACACCTTTACCTGCTCTACTCACCTTTAATCTCGACAAAAAAAGGTAGAAATTGCAAAATATATTGTCCTATCGATATTGCAAAAGCTACTAAATACTTCTACTTTTATTACCTTCTTTAACCTTTTGACTGGCCACTGGTACATCTTTACTGCCTCTCTGTTTACTCTGACACACCTTTACCTGCTCTACAGTCATCTTCAGTCTTAAAACAGTCGCATCCAGTCTCGTAACAGGGAAAAGAGTGGAAGAAGTGCAGAATATATTTTTTTCTTTGCTTTCATTAACACTTTGAATATCGAGTGGTACACCTTTACTGCATTACCAATCAGTGTGACACCTTTACCTGCTCTACAGTCACCTCCAGTCTCAAAACAGTTGCATTCAGTCTCGTAACAAGAAAAACGTGCTTTATATATCTTTTTTTTTCTTTATCTTCATTAATCCTTCAAATGTCCACTGGTACACCTTTCCTTCATCACTAATTACTCTCACACACCTTTACCTGCTCTACAGTCACCTCCAGTCTCAAAACAGTTGCTTTCAGTCTTATAACAGAAAAAAAGTGCTTTATTTTTTTTTCACACCTCTGTTAACCCTTCAAATGTACACCTTTTCTGCATCACTAATTACTCTAACACACCTTTACCTGCTCTACAGTCACCCCCAGTCTCAAAACAGTCGCTTTGACTCTCGTAACAAGAAAAAAAAGTGCTTTATATTCTTTTCCTATATCTTCATTAACCCTTTAAATGTCCACTGGTACAACTTTCCTGCATCACTAATTACTCTCACACACCTTTACCTGCTCTACAGTCACCTCCAGTCTCAAAACAGTGACATTCAGTCTCGTAACAGGAAAAAAAAGTGCTTTATAATTTTTTTCCCCCGCCTCCGTTAACCCTTCAAATGTCCAGTAGTACACCTTTCCTGCATTAGTAATTACTCTAACACACCTTTACCTGCTCCACACTCACCTACACTCTCGTAACATGGTTGAAATTGCAATATCCATTCATTTTACTTCCCTTCCTTCCTGTCTGTGGTTGTAAAGATTCCATGCGTTACTTGTGGTGAGGATAACGATTTCATAGACACACGTAACCTAGCGTAACTTAATCTAACCTTACGAGACGGTTGTTATCGCTCTTATCGTAGCCTCAGTTAACCTATCGTAACCAAATATTTTCTTATCGTTCTTTAAGGCTTGTATTCTGAAACGCTTTGCTCTCTCACCTTAACTGCTTACCAAAGGCCCCAATTGAAGATACCCGTGTTTTTAAGTGTATTTTTATGGTTCTGGTGATAGATTGGCAAGATTTCTACTATATTCAGAGGAGAAACTGTCTTGAAAACTCGGCTAGTCGTCTCTGTGGCCTTGGAAAACTGTCGGAGTAAGAGCGGAAGGCGATTCTAAATAGGGGCGTTGATCCTTTCAGCACTGGGACGCATTTATATCTTGAGTTTGGGTGTGATTAACGATTTTATTGACATTTGGAAGGGTCTATGGAGGTCAGAAGATTAATGGTCACAATCTTTACTGTTTTAACTTCTCCAATACTAGGACACATTTTTTACCCTGCGATTTGTGTACCATTAGATCACTTTATTGACATTAGGAAGGATCTGTAGAGGTCAGAAGATTAATGGCCACAGTCTTCACTATTTTAACCTCTTTAGTAGTGGGACACATTTTTATCCTGAGATTTGTGTACTATTAGACCATTTTATTGACGTTAGGAAGGGTCTATGGAGGTCAGAAGATTAATGGCCACAGTCTTCACTATTTTAATCCCACACATGAGTTTCTGAAGCTGTATAAAATCACTAAATAGTCACCACAATGAATATGGAAACGCTTCATGATGCTGAAAGAAATTAATCTTCAAAATACACTCGACCCTCGAAACAACGGACAAATGCGTGCACGACCCTGTCCGTAGATTGCAAAAGTCCGTTCTTTGCAAAAGTACGTAAAAAGCTGTATAAAATGTACGTAAAATACTGTGTAATCATTAAGAAATCATTCAAGCAGTATTACAAAGCATTAAGTACAACAAATAACCTGAAATAGATGACATGAGTATGGTCAGTTTAATAAATATTAATAAACAATTCAGAAAACGAAGTTCTCTCACCGTAATACGCCACCTACCGGACAATGATTTGCCGGGAACGGACAATCGCGCGCAATTTAATATTCGTCCGTAGATCAAACCGGACTCTAGAATTTGTCCGTAGTTTCCGAAATCCGTTGATGGGAGGTCCGTTGTTTCGAGGGTCGAGTGTACTTCCTTTAGCTCATGAATTCTCCTGAACACTCTACGTATATATATAAAACGAAAAAAAAAAAAAAAAAAAAAAAAAAAGAACTTCAAGCAACCTATAACCTAACTTAACTGAACATAATTTTTTCCCTAGCATGAACTTGAAGCCAACTTAGAACGCCAAAGTTACGAAGAATGACGACTTTGCAACGCCAGGGAAATTTGAACGGGTCGTGGGAAAGAAGCTGGAATGTAAACTTGAAATAACTGAATTAAGATCCTTATTAAGTAACGCTCTGCTGTCTCACCACGACTGTTTTCCAAGGCCACAGAGATGATTAGCGGGGTTGTCATGAGTGTTTGCAGTGTAGAAATCTTGTCATTCTGCGTCTAAAACAGTAAAAACACCTTAAAAAGACGCTTTGCTCTCTCACCACTATTTCCCAAGGCCACAGAGATGATAGCAGGGTTTTCATGAGTGTTTCTCCAGTTAGTAATGCAGAAATCTTGTCACTCTGTAAAAACACCTTAAAAAATGCTCTGCTCTCTCACTGCCACTATTTTCCAAGGCCACAGAGATGACTAGCAGGGTTTTCATGAGTGTTTCTCCAGTTAGTAATGCAGAAATCTTGTCACTCTGTAAAAACACCTTAAAAAATGCTCTGCTCTCTCACTGCCACTATTTTCCAAGGCCACAGAGATGATAAGCGGGGTTTTCATGAGTGTTTCTCCAGTTAGTAATGCAGAAATCTTGTCACTCTGTAAAAACACCTTAAAAAATGCTCTGCTCTCTCACTGCCACTATTTTCCAAGGCCACAGAGATGAAAAGCAGGGTTTTCATGAGTGTTTCTCCGGTTAATAATGCAGAAATCTTGTCACACTGTCTCTAGAACCGTAAAAACACCTTAAAAACACTCTGCTCTCTCACTGCGACTATTTCCCAAGGCCACAGAAATGACTAGCGGGGTTTTCATGAGTGTTTCTCCAGTTAATAGTGTAGAAATCTTGTCACACTGTCTCTAGAACCGTAAAAACACCTTAAAAACACTCTGGTCTCTCACTGCGACTATTTCCCAAGGCCACAGATGACAAGCGGGGTTTTCATGAGTGTTTCTCCAGTTAATAATGCAGAAATCTTGTCACTCTGTAAAAACACCTTAAAAAATGCTCTGCTCTCTCACTGCCACTATTTTCCAAGGCCACAGAGATGATAAGCGGGTTTTCATGAGTGTTTCTCCAGTTAATAATGCAGAAATCTTGTCACTCTGTAAAAACACCTTAAAAAATGCTCTGCTCTCTCACTGCCACTATTTTCCAAGGCCACAGAGATGATAAGCGGGTTTTCATGAGTGTTTCTCCGGTTAATAATGCAGAAATCTTGTCACACTGTCTCTAGAACCGTAAAAACACCTTAAAAACACTCTGCTCTCTCACTGCGACTATTTTCCAAGGCCACAGAGATGACTAGCGGGGTTTTCATGAGTGTTTCTCCGGTTGATAATGCAGAAATCTTGTCACACTGTCTCTAGAAAAACACCTTAAAAACACTCTGCTCTCTCACTGCGACTATTTTCCAAGGCCACAGAGATGACTAGCGGGGTTTTCATGAGTGTTTCTCCGGTTAGTAATGCAGAAATCTTGTCACACTGTAAAAACACCTTAAAAAATGCTCTGCTCTCTCACTGCCACTATTTTCCAAGGCCACAGAGATGACTAGCGGGGTTTTCATGAGTGTTTCTCCGGTTAATAATGCAGAAATCTTGTCACACTGTCTCTAGAACCGTAAAAACACCTTAAAAACATTCTGCTCTCTCACTGCGACTATTTCCCAAGGCCACAGAGATGACTAGCGGGGTTTTCATGAGTGTTTCTCCGGTTAGTAATGCAGAAATCTTGTCACACTGTAAAAACACCTTAAAAAATGCTCTGCTCTCTCACTGCCACTATTTCCCAAGGCCACAGAGATGACTAGCGGGGTTTTCATGA
>NC_059262.1:2455000-2465000 GCF_017591435.1 Portunus trituberculatus | reverse complement strand
TAACATAGCAGTGGGAGGTGATAGCAGTGGGAGGTGAAGTGGGGAACATAGCAGTGGGAGGTGAAGGAAGTGGGAACATAGCAGTGGGAGGTGAAGGAAGTGGGAACATAGCAGTGGGAGGTGAAGGAAGTGGGAACATAGCAGTGGGAGGTGAAGGAAGTGGTAACATAGCAGTGGGAGGTGAAGGAAGTGGGAACATAGCAGTGGGCAGTGGGAGGTGAAGGAAGTGGGAACATAGCAGTGGGAGGTGAAGGAAGTGGGAACATAGCAGTGGGAGGTGAAGGAAGTGGGAACATAGCAGTGGGAACATAGCAGTGGGAGGTGAAGGAAGTGGTAACATAGCAGTGGTAACATAGCAGTGGGAGGTGAAGGAAGTGGGAACATAGCAGTGGGAGGGGAGGTGAAGGAAGTGGTGGGAGGTGAAGGAAGTGGAACATAGCAGTGGGAGGTGAAGGAAGTGGGAACATAGCAGTGGGAACATAGCAGTGGGAAGGAAGTGAAGGAGGTGAAGGAAGTGGGAACATAGCAGTGGGAGGTGAAGGAAGTGGGAACATAGCAGTGGGAGGTGAAGGAAGTGGGAACATAGCAGTGGGAGGTGAAGGAAGTGGGAACATAGCAGTGGGAGGTGAAGGAAGTGGGAACATAGCAGTGGGAGGTGAAGGAAGTGGGAACATAGCAGTGGGAGGTGAAGGAAGTGGGAACATAACATAGCAGTGGGAGGTGAAGGAAGTGGGAACATAGCAGTGGGAGGTGAAGGAAGTGGGAACATAGCAGTGGGAGGTGAAGGAAGGGAACATAGCAGTGGGAGGTGAAGGAAGTGGGAACATAGCAGTGGGAGGTGAAGGAAGTGGGAACATAGCAGTGGGAGGTGAAGGAAGTGGGAACATAGCAGTGGGTGAAGGAAGTGGGAACATAGCAGTGGGAGGTGAAGGAAGTGGGAACATAGCAGTGGGAGGTGAAGGAAGTGGGAACATAGCAGTGGGAGGTGAAGGAAGTGGGAACATAGCAGTGGGAGGTGAAGGAAGTGGGAACATAGCAGTGGGAGGTGAAGGAAGTGGGAACATAGCAGTGGGAGTGGGAGGTGAAGGAAGTGGGAACATAGCAGTGGGAGGTGAAGGAAGTGGGAACATAGCAGTGGGAGGTGAAGGAAGTGGGAACATAGCAGTGGGAGGTGAAGGAAGTGGGAACATAGCAGTGGGAGGTGAAGGAAGTGGGAACATAGCAGTGGGAGTGGGAGGTGAAGGAAGTGGGAACATAGCAGTGGGAGGTGAAGGAAGTGGGAACATAGCAGTGGGAGGTGAAGGAAGTGGGAACATAGCAGTGGGAGGTGAAGGAAGTGGGAACATAGCAGTGGGAGGTGAAGGAAGTGGGAACATAGCAGTGGGAGGTGAAGGAAGTGGGAACATAGCAGTGGGAGGTGAAGGAAGTGGGAACATAGCAGTGGGAGGTGAAGGAAGTGGGAACATAGCAGTGGGAGGTGAAGGAAGTGGGAAGTGGGAACATAGCAGTGGGAGGTGAAGGAAGTGGGAACATAGCAGTGGGAGGTGAAGGAAGTGGGAACATAGCAGTGGGCAGGTGAAGGAAGTGGGATAGCAGTGGGAGGTGAAGGAAGTGGGAACATAGCAGTGGGAGGTGAAGGAAGTGGGAACATAGCAGTGGGAGGTGAAGGAAGTGGGAACATAGCAGTGGGAGGTGAAGGAAGTGGGAACATAGCAGTGGGAGGTGAAGGAAGTGGGAACATAGCAGTGGGAGGTGAAGGAAGTGGGAACATAGCAGTGGGAGGTGAAGGAAGTGGGAACATAGCAGTGGGAGGTGAAGGAAGTGGGAACATAGCAGTGGGAGGTGAAGGTGGTAAGTGGGAGGTGAAGGAAGTGGTAACATAGCAGTGGGAGGTGAAGGAAGTGGGAACATAACATAGCAGTGGGAGGTGAAGGAAGTGGGAACATAGCAGTGGGAGGTGAAGGAAGTGGGAACATAACATAGCAGTGGGAGGTGAAGGAAGTGGGAACATAGCAGTGGGAGGTGAAGGAAGTGGGAACATAGCAGTGGGAGGTGAAGGAAGTGGGAACATAGCAGTGGGAGTGGGAGGTGAATAGAAGTGGTAACATAGCAGTGGGAGGTGAAGGAAGTGGTAACATAGCAGTGGGAGGTGAAGGAAGTGGGAACATAGCAGTGGGAGGTGAAGGAAGTGGGAACATAGCAGTGGGAGGTGAAGGAAGTGGGAACATAGCAGTGGGAGGTGAAGGAAGTGGTAACATAGCAGTGGGAGGTGAAGGAAACATAGCAGTGGGAACATAGCAGTGGGAGGTGAAGGAAGTGGGAACATAGCAGTGGGAGGTGAAGGAAGTGGGAACATAGCAGTGGGAGGTGAAGGAAGTGGGAACATAGCAGTGGGAGGTGAAGGAAGTGGGAACATAGCAGTGGTAACATAGCAGTGGGAGGTGAAGGAAGTGGGAACATAGCAGTGGGAGGTGAAGGAAGTGGGAACATAGCAGTGGGAGGTGAAGGAAGTGGGAACATAGCAGTGGGAGGTGAAGGAAGTGGGAACATAGCAGTGGGAGGTGAAGGAAGTGGGAACATAGCAGTGGGAGGTGAAGGAAGTGGGAACATAGCAGTGGGAGGTGAAGGAAGTGGGAACATAGCAGTGGGAGGTGAAGGAAGTGGGAACATAGCAGTGGGAGGTGAAGGAAGTGGTAACATAGCAGTGGGAGGTGAAGGAAGTGGGAACATAGCAGTGGGAGGTGAAGGAAGTGGGAACATAGCAGTGGGAGGTGAAGGAAGTGGGAACATAGCAGTGGGAGGTGAAGGAAGTGGGAACATAGCAGTGGGAGGTGAAGGAAGTGGGAACATAGCAGTGGGAGGTGAAGGAAGTGGGAACATAGCAGTGGGAGGTGAAGGAAGTGGGAACATAGCAGTGGGAGGTGAAGGAAGTGGGAACATAGCAGTGGGAGGTGAAGGAAGTGGAACATAGCAGTGGGAGGTGAAGGAAGTGGGAACATAGCAGTGGGAGGTGAAGGAAGTGGTAACATAGCAGTGGGAGGTGAAGGAAGTGGTAACATAGCAGTGGGAGGTGAAGGAAGTGGGAACATAGCAGTGGGAGGTGAAGGAAACATAGCAGTGGGAGGTGAAGGAAGTGGGAACATAGCAGTGGGAGGTGAAGGAAGTGGGAACATAGCAGTGGGAGGTGAAGGAAGTGGGAACATAGCAGTGGGAGGTGAAGGAAGTGGGAACATAGCAGTGGGAGGTGAAGGTGAAGTGGGCAGTGGTACATAGCAAGGTGAAGGAAGTGGGCAGTGGGACATAGCAGTGGGAGGTGAAGGAAGTGGTAACATAGCAGTGGGAGGTGAAGGAAGTGGGAACATAGCAGTGGGAGGTGAAGGAAGTGGGAACATAGCAGTGGGAGGTGAAGGAAGTGGGAACATAGCAGTGGGAGCAGTGGGAGGTGAAGGAAGTGGGAACATAGCAGTGGGAGGTGAAGGAAGTGGGAACATAGCAGTGGGAGGTGAAGGAAGTGGGAACATAGCAGTGGGAGGTGAAGGAAGTGGGAACATAGCAGTGGGAGGTGAAGGAAGTGGTAACATAGCAGTGGGAGGTGAAGGAAGTGGGAACATAGCAGTGGGAGGTGAAGGAAGTGGGAACATAGCAGTGGGAGGTGAAGGAAGTGGGAACATAGCAGTGGGAGGTGAAGGAAGTGGGAACATAGCAGTGGGAGGTGAAGGAAGTGGGAACATAGCAGTGGGAGGTGAAGGAAGTGGGAACATAGCAGTGGGAGGTGAAGGAAGTGGGAACATAGCAGTGGGAGGTGAAGGAAGTGGGAACATAGCAGTGGGAGGTGAAGGAAACATAGCAGTGGGAACATAGCAGTGGGAGGTGAAGGAAGTGGGAACATAGCAGTGGGAGGTGAAGGAAGTGGGAACATAGCAGTGGGAGGTGAAGGAAGTGGGAACATAGCAGTGGGAGTGGGAAGTGGGAACATAGCAGTGGGAGGTGAAGGAAGTGGGAACATAGCAGTGGGAGGTGAAGGAAGTGGGAACATAGCAGTGGGAGGTGAAGGAAGTGGGAACATAGCAGTGGGAGTGGGAAGTGGAACATAGCAGTGGGAGGTGAAGGAAGTGGGAACATAGCAGTGGGAGGTAAGGAAGTGGGAACATAGCAGTGGGAGGTGAAGGAAGTGGGAACATAGCAGTGGGAGGTGAAGGAACATAGTGGGAGCAGTGGTAGGAAGTGGGAACATAGCAGTGGGAGGTGAAGGAAGTGGGAACATAGCAGTGGGAGGTGAAGAAGTGGGAACATAGCAGTGGGAACATAGCAGTGGGAGGTGAAGGAAGTGGGAACATAGCAGTGGGAGTGGGAGGTGAAGGAAGTGGGAACATAGCAGTGGGAGGTGAAGGAAGTGGGAACATAGCAGTGGGAGGTGAAGGAAGTGGGAACATAGCAGTGGTAACATAGCAGTGGGAGGTGAAGGGTAAGCAGTGGGAACATAGCAGTGGGAGGTGAAGGAAGTGGGAACATAGCAGTGGGAGGTGAAGGAAGTGGGAACATAGCAGTGGGAGGTGAAGGAAGTGGGAACATAGCAGTGGGAGGTGAAGGAAGTGGGAACATAGCAGTGGGAGGTGAAGGAAGTGGTAACATAGCAGTGGGAGGTGAAGGAAGTGGGAACATAGCAGTGGGAGGTGAAGGAAGTGGGAACATAGCAGTGGTAACATAGCAGTGGGAGGTGAAGGAAGTGGGAACATAGCAGTGGGAGGTGAAGGAAGTGGGAACATAGCAGTGGGAGGTGAAGGAAGTGGGAACATAGCAGTGGGAGGTGAAGGAAGTGGAACATAGCAGTGGGAGGTGAAGGAAGTGGGAACATAGCAGTGGGAGGTGAAGGAAGTGGAACATAGCAACATAGCAGTGGGAGGTGAAGGAAGTGGGAACATAGCATAGCAGTGGGAGGTGAAGGAAGTGGGAACATAGCAGTGGGAGGTGAAGGAAGTGGGAACATAGCAGTGGGAGGTGAAGGAAGTGGGAACATAGCAGTGGGAGGTGAAGGAAACATAGCAGTGGGAGGTGAAGGAAGTGGGAACATAGCAGTGGTAACATAGCAGTGGGAGGTGAAGGAAGTGGAACATAGCAGTGGGAGGTGAAGGAAGTGGGAACATAGCAGTGGGAGGTGAAGGAAGTGGGAACATAGCAGTGGGAGGTGAAGGAAGTGGGAACATAGCAGTGGGAGGTGAAGGAAGTGGGAACATAGCAGTGGGAGGTGAAGGAAGTGGGAACATAGCAGTGGGAGGTGAAGGAAGTGGGAACATAGCAGTGGGAGGTGAAGGAAGTGGGGCATAGCAGTGGGAGGTGAAGGAAGTGGAAACAGTGGGAGGTGAAGGAAGTGGGAACATAGCAGTGGGAGGTGAAGGAAGTGGGAACATAGCAGTGGGAGGTGAAGGAAGTGGGAACATAGCAGTGGGAGGTGAAGGAAGTGGGAACATAGCAGTGGGAGGTGAAGGAAGTGGGAACATAGCAGTGGGAGGTGAAGGAAGTGGGAACATAGCAGTGGGAGGTGAAGGAACATAGTGGGAACATAGCAGTGGGAGGTGAAGGAAGTGGGAACATAGCAGTGGGAGGTGAAGGAAGTGGGAACATAGCAGTGGGAGGTGAAGGAGGTGGGAACATAAGTGGAAACATAGCAGTGGGAGGTGAAGGAAGTGGAACATAGCAGTGGGAGGTGAAGGAAGTGGGAACATAGCAGTGGGAGGTGAAGGAAGTGGGAACATAGCAGTGGGCAGTGGGAGGTGAAGGAAGTGGGAACATAGCAGTGGTAACATAGCAGTGGGAGGTGAAGGAAGTGGGAACATAGCAGTGGGAGGTGAAGGAAGTGGGAACATAGCAGTGGGACATAGCAGTGGGCAGTGGGAGGTGAAGGAAGTGGGAACATAGCAGTGGGAGGTGAAGGAAGTGGGAACATAGCAGTGGGAACATAGCAGTGGGAGGTGAAGGAAGTGGTAACATAGCAGTGGGAGGTGAAGGAAGTGGGAACATAGCAGTGGTAACATAGCAGTGGGAACATAGCAGTGGGAGGTGAAGGAAGTGGGAACATAGCAGTGGGAGGTGAAGGAAGTGGGAACATAGCAGTGGGAGGTGAAGACAGGCTTAGCGTACCACCACTGGGCAGGACTGGACTAGATGGGTGTGCATTGTTGGCTCAGGAATATTGTAACTCCTTCCTTGGTTTTTGTCGTTCATGTTTCACTTTTTGTCTTCGTCAGTGTTCAGTACACTTGAAGGTAATGGAGAGAAGGTTCCTGTTCTCTTTTATCGTATGTGCATTTATTAAACTTGACAATATTAAATGAAAGGCTGGTAATTTCTGTTCCTCTGTACATTAATTAGTTGGAAATAAAAGAATATCATATATCTTGCTACTGATAAATGTTGGTTAGATGGATAAATAATAATAATAATAATAATAATAATAATAATAACAAGTCGTTTCTATAAAGTTCATAGAAAAGAAAAATGATAATAAGAATAGATAGATAAGTAATAAGGATATCTCATTTCTCTCCAACATAATCAATAAAAGAATCAATCAGATACCTCTTCAATACAGGGATGATAATTAAATAAGGAAATAAGATGAAGAACATGAATTTTCTCGTCAGTGCACCTTCATTATTGTATCTCTATAAAAACACGTGTCGTACAGCAATGTTAACTATCGTACATCACTCACATATACAGTTCTCTTGTACTACTTATGAATACTGTACGATAATGTATGACTAGACGCTTTTCCTACTGTAATAATGTGGTGTCTTGCTTCGCATTTATATATTTGACTCATACATATCTTATTCTGACATGAATACTGTACGTTACTGCAAGAATGAATGGACTAGCCTGGATTTCACACCATAATAATAAAAATGATAATAATAATAATAATAATAATAATAATAGTGCGTCGTACAATTTTGTCCTTACTCTGATAGGTGTACGATAATGTTAACGTAAAGATGTGTCTCGTACTGTTATCATAAGGTATCGTACTCCATCTACTATTTATTATTAGCGTATTCTTTTTTTTTTTTCTAATGTAGCCTAACCTAACCTATCACATTTTTTTTTATCTCCAATCCCAATAAACACACAAACTCGCACGAGACACACCCCCTTCGTGCTGCAGAGAAAGGGAAAGGAGTTGTCAGCTGTGTAGTGTATTTCATTCATATCATTTCTCCCCACGTCTTGTATTTTCATATATAAATAGCTGAACATGATAAATAGATACACCACCGTATAAACACTGTATAAACACGAACGGTAAACTCAAGATGCATTTGGTAGAGCATACAGGAGAGGGTTTACCTATTTAATGTTTCCCTCTATCTTTTAACACCTTCAGTATCAAGACGTGTTTCCATATTCATTCTAGTTACTGTTTGGTGATTTTATACAGCTTCAAAAACTCTATGTCGGGGTTGAAATAGTGAAGAGTGTGGCCATTAATCTTCTGACCTCCATAGACTCTTCCCAATGTCAGTAAAATGGTCTGATCGTACACAAATCTCAAGGTAAAAAATGTGTCCCAGTACTGAGGGAGTGTTCATTAATGCATCACTATAATGTATCAAAATTATAAGTTTTTGTTAAAGTATGTGTTTTTTTTTTTTTTTTCTCATGTGTTAAAAAATAGCTACTACTACTACTACTACTACTACTACTACTACTTTCTTCTTCTTCTTCTTCTTCTTCTTCTTCTTCTTCTTCTTCTTCTTCTTCTTCTTCTTCATGTTGTTGTTGTTGTTCGTACTCTCACTTTTTTTTCCTCCTTCTTCTTCTTCCTCTTATCATCATCATCATCATCATCATCATTCCACAATCCTATTTGGGTACTCTCTCTCTCTCTCTCTCTCTCTCTCTCTCTCTCTCTCTCTCTCTCTCTCTCTCTCTCTCTCTCTCTCTCTCTCTCTCAAACTCTCGAAACAATTACCACAGAGTTCCAACCCTAAACAAGCAGTCTTTGATTCCCTTTAGCTCTATTTATAAACAGTCCCGCGTGATAAGACCAAGCCTGCTCACTCGATCCCCTTCCCCTGGTGTCAGACTCTCTATAAGGAGGATTGAGGTGGCTGCAGCACTGGGAACCGTAGCATCAGAGACCTTAGAGCAAAAAATCGAGTGTCAATTGTTCGGTAAATGGTCTTGATTCAACTTGACAATGAGAACGGAAGGGTGAGGCGACATGGCGGGAAAATTTATATGAAGCTGTCGTGTGATTACATTTATATTAGCGATCCCTGTGAGGTAAATGATATGGCAGACACGTATATATGACAACTTGAACTATATTTATTGCATATGGCTATAATTTTTACTTCTAACACGTGAATAAGTGAATAATGTGGAAAAAAAAAAAACTGATTGATAAAATGTGTTGTTGATGAGGTATTGCCAAGATCAAGAACAAGATTAGTGATGTAAATATTAGTCACTAAAGAGGGAAAACAGCGTGAGATGCTTCCAAGATCAAGAACAAGATCAATAATGTAACTGTTGGAGCATTGAACACGTAAACCACCACCACCACCACCACCACCACCGTTACTACTACTACTACTACTACTACTACTTAAGAGAGCTGGAGGGGGGGAATAATGCACCTGTCCTCTATCCCATGTCCCAAGAGAGAGAGAGAGAGAGAGAGAGAGAGAGAGAGAGAGAGAGAGAGAGAGAGAGAGAGGTATATGGAGGGATGAGAAGGAATGAAGGAAGGAAGGGAGAGAAGAGAAATAGCAACGAAAAAATAGATAAATAGAAATAAACGAAGAAATGAAGAAAGAAGGAAGAAAAGAGAAAGATAAGAGACGATAACAAAGATAGTAAAGAGCAGAAAAGAAAAAGGGATCTGATTTTTTTCTCCTCCTCCTCCTCCTCCTCCTGCTCCTCCTCCTCTTCCTTCTCTTCTTCTTCTTCTTCTTCCTCTTTTTTCCTCCTCCTCCTCCTCCTCCTGCAGTGGAAGTTATTGAGGTTTTCAAGGGTGTTTTCATGGTTCTATAGTTTGACAGGCTGCAGTGGAAGTTATTGTGGTTTTTCAAGGGTGTTTTAGTGGTGCCAGTGATAGTTTGACAGGCTGCAGTGGAAGTTATTGGGGTTTTTCAAGGGTGTTTTAGTGGTTCTATAGTTTGACAGGCTGCAGTGGAAGTTATTGGGGTTTTCAAGGGTGTTTTAGTGGTGCCAGTGATAGTTTGACAGGCTGCGGTGGAAGTTATTGTGGTTTTTCAAGGGTGTTTTAGTGGTGCCAGTGATAGTTTGACAGGCTGCAGTGGAAGTTATTGTGGTTTTTCAAGGGTGTTTTAGTGGTGCCAGTGATAGTTTGACAGGCTGCAGTGGAAGTTATTGGTGTTTTCAAGGGTGTTTTAGTGGTGCCAGTGATAGTTTGACAGGCTGCAGTGGAAGTTATTGGTGTTTTCAAGGGTGCCAGTGATAGTTTGACAGGCTGCAGTGGAAGTTATTGGTTTTCAAGGGTTTTCAGTGGTGCCAGTGATAGTTTGACAGGCTGCAGTGGAAGTTATTGGGGTTTTTCAAGGGTGTTTTAGTGGTGCCAGTGATAGTTTGACAGGCTGCAGTGGAAGTTATTGGGGTTTTTAAGGTGTTTTAGTGGTGCCAGTGATAGTTTGACAGGCTGCAGTGGAAGTTATTGGGGTTTTTCAAGGGTGTTTTAGTGGTGCCAGTGATAGTTTGACAGGCTGCAGTGGAAGTTATTGGGGTTTTCAAGGGTGTTTTAGTGGTGCCAGTGATAGTTTGACAGGCTGCAGTGGAAGTTATTGGGGTTTTCAAGGGTGTTTTAGTGGTGCCAGTGATAGTTTGACAGGCTGCAGTGGAAGTTATTGTGGTTTTCAAGGGTGTTTTAGTGGTTCTAGAGTTTGACAGGCTGGAGTGGAAGTTAAATACCAAATAGATGAGATAATACACAATGATAATGAAAGACGGTAAACTATGCTATTTTATCATATTTTTA
>NC_059262.1:2435000-2452500 GCF_017591435.1 Portunus trituberculatus | reverse complement strand
GCCAGACACCGGTGGAGTGGACACAGCCGGGGCCAACACAGGCGTATCCCACACACACGGAGTGGGCTGCACGCCGACCCACTCCACGCCGTGCTGCAGACCGTGGGGCGTGTGTGCTGCGTGTGTGCCTCCCCTGTGGGCGTGAGGGGCGTGTGGGTGGCGGGTGGCAGCGTGTGGGGGGCGTGGGCGGCGTGGTGTGGGTGAGTGGGGCGGGTGGAGTGGGGTGTGGGTTACGTCCCTCGTGTGGTGTGGAACAAAGCGGCAGCAGTGGCGGGGGAGGGGGCGTGGGGGGGATACAGGGGGACGCACAAGTTGTACACACACACACACACACAGAGCCACGTACACAGACACACACACACTCATACATACATACACACACACATGGAGTGATACTGGGGGGATGTAGGTTTTTTCACGTACATACGCACATACATATATACGCACGTACACATACGCACACAGGGAAGGAATACGTACACGAGAGAGAGAGAGAGAGAGAGAGAGAGAGAGAGAGAGAGAGAGAGTCGCACACGGCAGGAAGAATGGGGGGGTGAGGTTGGTGTACACAACATAAAACGTACACACGCACATGAATATCTAGGATACGTACACAGGCTAGTACGACAACCCCTACCCCCCCACCACCCCTGCCTTCCTCAACCCCCACCACTCTCTCCCCACGCTCTCTCTCTCTCTCTCTCTCTCTCTCTCTCTCTCTCTCTCGACACACACACACACACACAGGTAGAAGACAGTGCTACACGCCCCCACCCATATGACACACACACACACACACACACACACACACACACACACACACACACACACACACACACACACACACACACACATACATACATACAGTGACCTAACTTAACCTAACCTCACCTTAACCAAACACACACACACACACACACACACACACACACACACACACACACACACACACACACACACACACACACACACAGTACGTACCCCATTCTTTTTTCCCCACCCCCACAGCCCCCTCCAGCTTCCATCCACGCCCCCTCAGCCCCGGGAACCTTAAGAGCGATCCCCGTGACCTAAGATGTTCTCCGTGACCCAACTCGAGACCCCGCTGACCCGTGCTGGGGGACGCTTGGTTTAGGAGTGACCTGGAGCGAGCTGGGTCAAGTTAGGTTAGGTTAGGTTAAGTTTGGTTTGCTCGTTTTAAAGTTGAGTTTGTTTACATGTTTAAGTCTTGTTTACTTTTGTTTGTTACTGTTTTGGTAGGTTTGGTTTGTTGATTGTTTTGGGCTAATTCTTGTTTGTTTCTTGTTATTGTTTGGGTTAGGTTGGTTTGTTTGTTTAGTTATTGTTTTTTTTTAGATTAGATTTTATTTCGTCATGTTTGGGTCTTGTTCTTGTTTACTTCGTATGGTTTTGGTCAGGTTACATTGTTTGCTTCAGTTTTTTTTTTATCTTTCGGTCTTGTTTACTTGTATTGTTTGCTGTTTGTTTTTAGGAGTGACCTGGGGCTGGCTGGGTTAAGTTAGGTCAATTTTGTATAGATTTTGTTTGCTATTTTTACGTTATTTGTATATTGTTTGCCTTAGTGTACTGTAAGGGGACTGGCGGCAAAGTGGGTGTTATTTTTCTATTTTGTTGTTCATAATAATTCTTGTAACGGTTTTGTCATGGTTGTGTCTTGTTTGGTTCTTGTTTGCTGTTGTTTGGGTTACGTTAGTTCTTGTCTGGGTTGTTTGTCATGTTTGTATCAGATTGTTTGCTCTTCTTGTTTACTCGAGAGGAAATAACACTGGTTGTTTATTAGGAAGTGTTTGTTTTGTTTACATTTTACTGATTTAAAGGTCATGGTGTTTGATGTTTTGTTTGTGGTGTTTGTTTGTCATTCGCATTGTTTACTTTGAAGAACAGGGTTGTGAATCAGTGGTTGTCATTGTATTGTTTGTTTTGTTTACATGTATCGAGGGTGTTTACATAAAGTGCTCAAAGAAAAAAAGTTAAGGCAAGATTGTTTATATTTTGTACTTGTTTACTTTTGCATTTTGTTTCGTTACTTTTGTTTACATATCGTGGGTGTTTACAGTGCGTATGAAAAAACTCAAGATTGTTTACTTTTTACAATTTTTACGTATCTGACTCGTGACTGTTTACACCAGCCATCGTGTTGTTTACCCTGCAGTGACTCAAGAAGGAACTGTGAAAAACAAACAAACAAGATGCAAACAAATGATGAAAAACCCACATAAATTTTTGATCTTGTTTACGTGGAAGTGTTGAAACCAAATTTGTGAGTTTTTGAAGTGTTTTGTGGTGTTTTGTTTACTGTTTACGACCTGTTTGCCACCTGTTGTTTGCCCTCACCAGTGTTACCTCCAGCACACCTCTGTAAGTAAAAGGCTCTTGTTTATACCTTTGTCTGCTCGCCATCAAGACTAGAGTGACTTGTTTATATCTTGTTTACATCACCAGTACATGCTCTCATTTTGTTTACTGTTTATAATACGAGTTTATGCTGTTTACGATAACATTATGCTTGTAGGATAGTTATATGAGGTTGTTTATATTGTTTACATGCTTGTAGGATAAATATAATAGGATTTTTGTTTATATTGTTTACATATATTGATTGTAGAATAGATATGATAGGTTTTGTTTCTGGTATTGTTTACGTAACTTATTTGTAGGAGAAATGACAGGTTTTGTTGATATTGTTTGCAGTGAGGAATAGAAGTGTTGTTTATTGTTTGCTTAGTATATTTGGTTTACTTCAATAAATAAGGTGTTTTAGTTCAGTTTACAATAGTTTTCACCATTAAGTCTCATTTATGTGAGTGACTAAGTTTGTTTACACTGATATTGTTTACAACTGTGGGGTTTTTATAAGGCGAGTTTATTCGTGTTTGCCAGAGTAAATTATGGGAAAGAGTTGGGTTTAGTTTGGTTTAATCTTCCTATTGTTTGCTTTTGTTTGTGTTGTTTAGTTTGTTTATGAAGGAGAAAAGTTTAGGTAGTGAATAAGGTGAAATCTAGTTGTTTATACATTATCTTCCTTTTGTTTGCTTTTATTATGACAACTGTTAGATTAAAGTTACGCAGTTTTAATAAGTTTGTTTACGAAGAGAAGAAGTTTTAGTTATGATTGGGAAGTGTATTTTTGTTTGCTTCATTTGTTTGGTTGTTTACCCTCCCCTAGTTTGCATTTCAGTGTGATAGTCTAACAAATTTTTACATAGTGCTGGTGTGTGTGTGTGTGTGTGTGTGTGTGTGTGTGTGTGTGTGTGTGTGTGTGTGTGTGTGTGTTTGTAGTTCCTCTGGGGCAGTAATAAGTAGGGAGGTAAACAGTGATGTAATTAAATCCACTCTGACGGAAATGTGTGGAGTTATGAAGCGCAGGTTGTGTTTTGTTTGTTTTGTTTGCCTGTTTATTGTTTGCTGTCAGTGTGGCATGTTTCCTTCCCTGCCTTAAATGTTTCCTTCTGTGTTTCCCCATTTGAGTTTTTTCCTTTTTTTCCTTGTTCCTGGTTTTCCTCTCTCTCTCTCTCTCTCTCTCTCTCTCTCTCTCTCTCTCTCTCTCTCTCTCTCTCTCTCTCTCTCTCTCTCTCTCTATATATATAACTGTTGACTTAATCCAACTATCAAACTTAACTTAATCTAACTTCACCTTACCTCACCTCACCTCACTTAATCTATCCTTACCTTACCTTACTGTACCTAACCTTACCTGACCTGACCTCACCTCACCTAATTTAATCTATATGAAAAAAAATAGTTAGTTATTTTTGGGGTATAGAAAAGCTGGCTATTATAAAGTTTTCTTGAAAGTTGATATTTGCATTACATTAAGCAAAGTTATAAGTTATAGTAAATGATAAAGGCTTTTTTTTTTTTTTTTTTACATAATATCGGACAGACTTTATTTATCGTTTTAATAGTTTTCTTCCGAGTAAAGAAAAAAAGGAAAGGAAAAAACAAGATTATTTTCATTCTCCCCCAAAAATAATACTAGTTCCGTGTTTTCCTCCTTTTTATTTCTTTCTCTTTTCTCTACAGCAATTCTTTTTTTTTTCTTTCTTTTAAACTCCATTTTCTTTTATCTTTTTACAGCAGCTTTTTCCTTTTTCTCCTTTTTCCTTTTTCTTTTCCATTTTATAACAGGATATGCTTCTAAAAATTTTCCTCTCTTCATCTGTGTCTGTCAGGTGTGTGTGTGTGTGTGTGTGTGTGTGTGTGTGTGTGTGTGTGTGTGTGTGTGTGTGTGTGTGTGTGTGTGTGAGTGAAAGTCTTAGGGCATATTGGGTCATGTTTTGGTGAACTAGGAAAATATTTATATCTTGGGTTAAGTTAGGTTAAGGTTAGTCTTGCTAAGTTTGTGGTCTGGAATAAGAATAAGTTGAGAGTGGATAAGATTAAGTTAGGTTAGAGTTATAATAAGTTTGTCTGAAATAAGGAGTGGATAAGATTGGATAAGGTTAGATTGGGTTAAAGTTTTCCTAAGCTCATGCCCTAAATAAGAGGAAAAGTTAAGTAAGATTGGGTAAAGATTAGGTTAGATTGGGTTGGGTTGGGTTAGTTTTGTTTAAGTTTGGATAGGTTTTGGTTAGGTTGGATTGAGCTAAAGTTTTGGGTCCGAAATGAGATAGAATGAGATAACTTTGGATGAGGTTAGGTTGGGTTAGATTAGCTTGCATTGTTAGGTTAGGTTTGACAAAGTTCTGGGTCTGAAGAAAAGATAAGTTTGGGTAAGGTTAAGTTAGGTTAGGTTGTGTTCTAATTGGAATTCTAATTGGAATGAATATCTTCTCAGTCTTCTGATTCTTCTCAGTTATTTTAAATTCTTACTTACTTAGGTTTTAGCGACCATTTGGTCTTGTGCATTTTCATTATTAATTTTATTGACAATATTTTGGCAATCAAAAATATTTCTAAAATTATTAAAATTGTAAAATAGACACAAAATATTAGCAAAAGAAACTCATTTTGTTGTGTATGTTTCTCTTTAATTAAACCTGACATCTGACATCTGAGATTAGTAGACCAATTCAGAAACATGAGCTTTCACCTAATATTTTCAATTAAATAGAAAAAAAGTTTAGTTTATTCTTAATTTCTAGGTTGTGGCTTATTACCACAGAAAACAGTATTGTATGACATACGGTAATCACCATGGAAACTTAATATGCCGTATTATATTAATTTGGTATTATCAATATCTTATATCGAATATATCACTAAGTAGTAAATTCCTTTAAGGTATCGGAAGTATCGGCATAAAATAAGCCGATACCGATACTGATACCCAAAAAATGAGCCGATACCGCCGATTCCGATACCAATACTGATGCATTGGTACATCTCTAAATAAGACAGGACCAGTTACTGTGAAGATGAGACGCAATGAATACCTGTAAACTGTCATAGTGTTGTGGTATTTGTTTGAGATAAAATAGGATGAGTGAGATTTATTTAGGTAGATTCATCAAGGTTAGTTAGGTTAGATACAATAAAACAAACAAGAAAAGACTAGGATACAATTTAGATGAGCCTAGGATATGATACAATAAGAATAGATCGCCTCACGTTTGCCTCTCTCTAGTTTATGTTAGGTAAGGTTAGGGGAGGTTTATAATGTGCTATGATACAATATGACCATTGACGATGAAGATGAGACGCGAGGAATACCTGTAGACTGTCATATTGTTGTAGTATTTGTTGTCTCAGTTAGAATAAGAGTTAGGTTTATTTGGGTGGAGTCATCAAGGTTAGTTAGGTTAGATATAAAACAAGCAAGAAAAGACTAGGATATAATTTTGATCAACCTAGGATATGATACAATAAAAATAGATCGCCGCACGTTTGCCTCTCTAGTTTATATCTTAAGTGAGGTTAGGAAAGATTTATGTATACTGGAATACAATACGACTATATATGATGAAGGAAAGACACTATACACACCTGGAGACTGGCAGTGTTGTGGTATTTGTTGTCTCGGTTAGATTAAGGTTAGGTTAAATTTCGTTTGGTTAGGTTAGATTAAGGTTAGGTTAGGTTTGGATCTAGTTGGGTTGGGTTGGGTTAGGTTAAATTTAGTTTGGTTTGGTTGGGTTAGGTTTGATTTGGTTTGCTTTAAATTGGGGTTAGATTTGTTTGGTTAGGTTAGACTAGACTAGGATGGGTTTGGTTAGGTTAAGTTTGGTTTTGTTCACTTTTGGTTAGGATTAGAGTTAGGTTAGGTTTGATTTGCTTTGACTTGGGATTAGATTTGGGTTTGGTTAGGTTAGACTAGAGTAGGTTTGATTAGGTTAGGTTAAACAGTTAAACCAGGCTATAGTGTGTGTACTCTAAAGTGGCTCCTGCATCTCGGTTTGAAAAGTGTCTAGAGGAGTGCTTGGTTGTCAGATCGTGAGGAAAACCATTAGCTGTCCTTGTAATAAGTGTGTCAATCAACAGAAAACAATAATTTACATCAAATCAACCACATTATCAATAAGCTACATGTGTTTGAAATCCAGGAGCCATTTTGCAGTAGACAGACGATAGGCTTGTTTGGGTTAGATCAAGCAGTCAAACCAGGCGAGTGTATATAAAGACAGCTAAGATATTGAAACAGACAGAAGTTTAAAATGTAGTCTTATGATTTCCCTTCCTTATTTGTGTGTTACTAAGATATACATTGGGTAATCTAACGCCACATTGAAAGGGTGGTGGTGGTGCATTGAAACACTTGATTGGTGATGATGATGATGCATTGAAAGGGTTAAATGATGGGGATTGTGATGATAGTGCACTGAAAGGGTTAAATGATGGTGATGATAGTGATGCATTGAAATGGTAAATGATGGTGATGGCGGTGATGCATTGAAAGGGTAAAATGATGGTGATGATGGAAGCGAGTTTTGGTGACCAGTGATTGAAAGGAAGATAATGCAGGTGATCAATAATAATGATGGTGATGATGATAGTAGTGAGTGATAGAGAGGTTAGATCAACAAACTGGTGATTGAAAGGAAGATAATGTAGGTAGACATAATAATAATGGTGGTGATGGTGACGATGATGGTGATGCATTGAAACTGTTAAATGATGGTGATGATACAAGCGAAAATGATGACGTTACATTATCAGACTGAAGGTAATGCAGGTAGACACAAAAATAATGATGGTGGTGATGATAAATATGACATTTCGTGGCATTAGATAACACTGTAAGTTAAAAAAGAAGGATTTATGAAGCTGTATAGATAGATAAATCAATAAACAAGCTTATCTATTGAAATTAGATCTTTAACCCCTTCAGTACTGGGACACATTTTTACCTTGAAATTTGTGTACCATTGGACCATTTTTTTGACATTAGGAAGGGTCTATGGAGGTCAGATGATTAATGGCCACAGTCTTCATTATTTTAACCCCTTTAGTACTGGAACACATTTTTTTACCTTGAGTTTTGTGTACTATTAGACCATTTTATTGACATTAGGAAGGGTCTATGGAGGTCAGAAGGTTAATGGCCACAGTTTTCACTATTTTAACCTCTTCAGTACTGGGATGCATTATTACCTTGAGATTTGTGTATGATTAGTGCATTTTATTGACAGAATGATCAATGGAGGTCGGAAGATTAATGGCCAAAGTCTTCGCTATTTTAACCCCCATCATTACTGAAACACATTTTTATTTTGAGATTTGTGTACCATTAGGCAATTTATTGACATGAAGAAGGGTCTATGAAGGTCAGAAGATTAATGTCCACAGTCTTCACTATTTTAATCCCCCACATAAGTTTCTGAAGGGTACAAAATCACCAAATAGTAAGCAGATTGAATATGGAAATGTGTCTTACTACTGAAGGGGTTAAATTAAAGTTTATAGAAGTGAATATGTGAGAAATAGACATAAATAAATGGAAGATAGATAAGTGAATAGATAAACGTGAATGAAGCAAATAGATAATAATAATGATGATGATGATGATGGGAAGAAATAGAGGCTTAGAGAAGTGATATGTCAGATGTAGATAGATAAATAAATAAAAGATAGATAAATGAATAGATATACATGTTAATACTGATAGATAATGATGGTGATGGGAAGAAATAAAGGTTTGGAGAAGAGATGGCAGATGTAGATAGATAATACATAGAAGATGGGGAAATGAATAGATATACATTTTAAGACTGATAGAGGAAGTAAAAGCAAAATAAAGACAATAATAATGATGGCAATGATGATGGTGGTGGTGGTGATGGCAATGATGATGATGATGGTGATGTCAATGATGATGGGAAGAAATAAAAGGACAGTTAGGTTAGATTAAAAGTTGATAGGTAAATTGTGATGATAGATAATGATAGGTAAAGTTAGGTTAAGAGTGGATAGATAGAATATAATAGATAACGATGGGTGAGATTAGGTTAGGTTAGGTTAGGTTAAGATTATATAGGTAAATTCTGATGATAGAAGACGATAGGTAAGGTTAAGTTAGATTAGGTTAGGGAAAGACTCGGAAGGCATGTAGATAGGTAGAAAAAATAGATAATGACACGTTAAGACTGTCTCGGTGTGTGTTGGTTAATGAAGGAAAAATAAGGAAGGCAAATGGTAATAGAAGATGGTCTCTGATAAATTAGGTTAGGTTAGGTCAGCTGTGTAGATAGAGTGAAAAGAAAGATAACGATGATGATGATGATGATGATGATACAGAAAAGACTGATGTGAAGGCAGGATAAGGTGAAAATGGAGGATAACGATGGTGACGATGAAGATAATGATGGAGAAGAAGTGACAGTTAGATGAAGGCATGAAAGGGTGAAAATAGTGAGAAATAGATAAAGATATGAGACAATGATGGTGATGATGATGATGATAGGGAAGAAGATGGCATAGTTATCATTGGATGCATTAAATTAAGTTAGATCAAGACTAGTTTGGTGCAGTGTTGCCAGATAAAGGAAGAAAAATAATAATAGTGATGATGATGGTTTAGTTGATAATAATGATGATAATGATGCCTGAGTTAAAGATGATGATAATAATGATGCTTTGATAAAAATGATGATAATGATGATGGTTTTGTTAATGATAATGATGGGTAGGATAATGATAATGATGGTTGAGTTGATGATAATGGCAATAATGATAGTTTGGTTAGTAATAATGAAGTTTGGGTGTTAATAATGATGATAATGATGCTTAAGTTAATGATAATGGTAATAATGATGATAATGGCTAAGTTGTTGATGATGATAGTGATGTCAAAGATAATGTTAATGGTGATAATGATGATTTGGTTGATAATAGTGATGTAAATAATGATGATGATGATAAATAATGACGGCAGAGTTTATAATGATAGTGGTCTGGGTGTTAATAATAATATTGACTGAGTTAGGTTAAGATACACTCATTTTAGGTTAAGTTGGGTTAGGTTAGGCTAAATAGTTAAATTAGACTCGATTAGGTTAAGTTAGGTTAATTTAGGGTAGGGTAGGATAGGTTAGGTTAGGTTAAAATTAAGGTTACGTTGAGTTGGGTTGGGTCAGGTCAGGTTAGGTTGGGTTGGGTTGGGTTGAGTTATAGTTAGGTTGGGTGTAGTGGTGTTAGTGGCAGGGTGTGGTGGTGTTAGTGGCTGTGTGTACTGGTGGAGTGGTGTTAGTGGCAGGGTGTGGTGGTGGAGTGGCAGGGTGTGGAGTGGTGTTAGTGGCAGGGTATGGAATGGTGTTAGTGGCAGGTTAGGTTGGGTTGGGTCCTGTTTAGAGAGAATAATGTAGAAAGACTTTGATTCACACTTTGTAAATTTGTAGTCCAAGTGTTGTTATTGTTATTTTTATTGTTACAAGATGAGTTTCAGGGTTGTTATTAGGAAAGGCATACATATTTCAAAGGCAGTTGTAGTAGTTGATAGTAGTAGTAGTAGTAGTAGTAGTAGTAGTAGTAGTAATAATCATGAAAATTCCTAACTACTACTACTACTACTACTACTACTACTACTACTACTACTACTACTACTACTACTACTACTACTACCAACATTGTATTCAACCTTCCATTCACCTGCATCTCTCTCTCTCTCTCTCTCTCTCTCTCTCTCTCTCTCTCTCTCTCTCTCTCTCTCTCTCTCTCTCTCTCTCTCTCTCTCTCTCTCTCTCTCTCAGAATAAATATGCTTAAATGTATGTATGTATGTATGTGCGTACGTATGTATGTGTATAGTGAGTGAACTTGAAGGGGGCAAGGTCAGATGGCAAGGTCAGAGGATCACCACCAGGTTCACTCATTCATTCAGGCAGGCTGGAGGTGAATGGAGCAGGAAAGTAGGTAGGGAAGGAGAGAGGGAGGGAGGGAGGCAGGGAGTCAAACAAGCAGGAAAGCAAGCAGGCAGGCAGGCAGGGAAGCAAGCAGGGAGGCAAGGAAGCAGGCAGGGTTATGTTGAGGTAGGTTTAGTTAGGTTATTTTTGTGGTAAGGTGAGGTGGACAAGATGTGGTGTGTTGGTAAGGTCAGGGAATAGGGTTGGTGCAGTGGCAGGGTGTGGTGGTGGTGCTGGTGTAGTGGCAGTGTGTGGTGTGGTGGCAGAGAGTCGTGGAGGTGGTGTGGTGGAGTGATAGCAGAGTGTGGAGCAGTGCAGTGGTGTGGTGGAGGTGTGTGGGGTGGTGACAGTGTGGTGGTGTGGTTGCTGTGTATGGAATGGTGTTAGTGGCAGGGTATGGAGTGGTGTTAGTGGCAGGGTGTGGTGGTGTTAGTGGCAGGGTGTAGTGGTGTTAGTGGCTGTGTGTACTGGTGGAGTGGTGTTAGTGGCAGGGTGTGGTGGTGGAGTGGTGTTAGTGGCAGAGTGTACTGGTGGAGTGGCAGGATGTGGTGGAGTGGTGGCAAGGTGTGGTGGTGTGGTTAATTAAGAGAAATGTCATGGATTGAAGTATTAAGTGGAGTGGCGGAGATACTGAAGTGACAAGAAGACAGTTTAGTGGTGGTACAGAGGTGGTGGTGGTGGTGGTGGTACAGAAGAGGTGGAGGAGGGTGGGAGGTGGTGTTTATTATATTGACACTCTACACAACATTCTGAGTCAGTGGTCTTAATAATAGAAATAATATAAGGTTTTACTATATAATCTTACTCTTAGTATATATATAGTGCTGATCTCAGTATAGTTGATCTTTATGTATATTTGAGTATAAATGGTTTTAAAAAGGAGACATCAAAGTTATATATACACTCATAAATACATCAATGACTGGAGTGTTGAAAATTTGTGGATTTGGAGAGAGAGAGAGAGAGAGAGAGAGAGAGTTACATATTAATTCATGGAGGGATCAATAATAAGAATGAAGTAATGTAAAATAATGTAAAAAAAGAAATAACTTGATATATTTTGAAGTTTTAGCAAGGAGAGGAACAATAACACAGGAAAATAGTAACTGATTTGAAAAGAGAGAGAGAGAGAGAGAGAGAGAGAGAGAGAGAGAGAGAGAGAGAGAGAGAGAGAAGTTACATATTAATTCATAGGTAGATCAGTGTTAAGAATGAGTTAATATAAGAATACTTGATATATTTAGCAGTTTTAGTAAGGATACACAGAAAATAGTGGTTGATTTGAATAAGATACATAAAGTTACAGGAAGTTACATGAATAGATTATATACAAAGTTACAAAAAGGTACATAAACTTAAAAAAAAGAGAAAAACTTACTTACATGAAGATACATAGTTACACCAAAAACAAAAATAAGATAAAGATACAGAATTACATAAAAAGAAAATGATAGATAATCGCATACATAAACTTACAGCTTGATTCTTAAACACATCAATGACAATGAGACACTATTTTTCCACATGCAAGAGGGAATATCTCACCAGGGAAAAAAATAAATAAATGAATAAAAAGGCCCACTTCAATGCCAGTCCCCTGATACGTTGAGCACTGAGGATGTGAGTAATGGAAGCTTGATTGACACACTGACTTGAAGAGAGCAGAGTTGAATAGAGTAGATTTTTGAGAACAGAGGGACATAAGTGGTGGTGGTGGTGGTAGAGGTGATGGAACAGTTGGTGGTGGTGGTGGTGGTGGTGGTGGTACAGGTGGGTGAGTGGAATGAGATTGTAAACAGCCATAGATGATATAGATGGACTGTTAAGGGTTTGAATTAGGATAAAGTAAGAAGCGATAGGAACAAGCAGGGTTAGTTTCGACGTAAGGAAAGCTACGACTACTATTACTACTACTACTACTACTACTGCTACTGCTACTACTATTACTACTACTCTGTGACTTATAGTTGTTCTTATCCATATATTTATTTGTCAAGGTCGACCTATCCAACCCTAACCTAACCTAACTCTACCTTAACGCCAAACTATCTAGTAATAGCCTAACCTATCTCGATTCCACTGCCTACCCTACCCTATCCTGACCTAACCTTGGCATAACCTAGTCTACCCTAACATTGACCTAACCTAACACACCCCCAACCCAACCCAACCCAACCCAACCCAACCCCACTCCATTCCAATCTAATCCTGACCTAACCTGACCTCACCTAACCTAACCTGACCTAACCTAGCTACCAATTTACTGAGTGTGTCCTACTTAATCCACCACTGTGCCCGTCAGCTCCCCATTCTTTCTGCTGCCTTGTGAAATATTGTAAGTGTGTGTGTGTGTGTGTGTGTGTTCTTGTATTAGGTTTGGTGAGGTTGGGTTAAGTTAGTTGAAGTTTGGTTAGGTTGGATTAAGTTTTAGGAAGGTTTAGTTGTGTGTTGTGTTACTGATATGTTACTAAGTTGCTCAAGTTTGTATTGTAGGTGTTCTGTTCCTACCTTACCTAACCTTACATTATCTTGCCCTTTACATTCCCTTGCCTTACTTTACCTTAACTTACGTCATCTCAGCTCACCTCACGTCACCTCACCTCACCACGTCACCTTTCATTTAACACGTTACTACAACCATTAGTGTTACAAAAATTAACTATTACAATCATATTTATTAGTTATTTTCCATTTCTTCCCTCAAATATAAAGAAATGAAATGAGTAAATGGATGAATGTATATATAAATAGATTCTCTGTTGATGTAAAAAATAAATAAATAGATAAATGAATGACAACTAAATATATGTCACTCGTTACCAAACAAACACACACTGGCTTGAAATACAGAATGACAATGTAAAGGTTAGGTTAGGTCAGGTGGGGTCAGGTCAAAAGGTCATCTCACACCTGCCTTCCCTCACCTTGACCTTTGTATCTGTTTGCTGACCCCAAGGGGACCCAATGTTAACTTGAACTGTGGTGATGAGGTAGGTCAGGTCAAGTTAGGTCAGGTTAGGTCAAGTATTTGGTCAATTTAATAAGGTAAGGTTAGGTTTTATATATTTATTTATTTATTTACTCATTTATTTTGTTAATTTATTTTGGGTGCATTTTAAGAGGTTAGGTCAGGTTAGGTCAAGTATTTGGTCAATTTAATAAGGTAAGGTTAGTTTTTTTCCGTATTTTATTTATTTATGTATTTATTTCCTTTGGGTGTGTTTTAAGAGGTTAGGTTAGGTTAGGTCAAGTGTTTGGATCAATTTAGGTTAGGCTTTTTATATTAATTATTTATTTTTTTTATTTATTTATGTGTTGACTTTCTTAGGGTGTGTTTTAAGAGGTTAGGTTGAATTAAAGGGAATGGTTACGTTAGATACTGTTAGGGTAAGTTAGGTTTGGTTAGGCTGGATTGAATTAGTTAAGTTAGGTTAAGTTAGGTTAAGTTAAATTAGACATAAAAAAAAGTTTGGTATAGTTATTCATTTATTTATTTATTTATTTTTATTATTGTTATGATAGGTTAGGTTAGGTTAGGTTAGGTTTCACTTCACTTCACTTCACTAGTCTAGGTTTGTGGTTTTCATATTTTATTAAGAATGTTAAAGTGGTGTTATCTAATTCCTACTGTTTACAATGCCCTGTGTGTGTGTGTGCTTGCGTGCGTGTGTGGGATATGTTTTATTTGGTCAGTATTCCTTGTCGTGTGTTTGTGTGGGGTACTTTGAAAAGGTGTATGGTTTTTGTGTGTTTGCAGTTACTTTTGAAAGGTGTATAGGTCAGGTCAGGTCAGATATAGGTCAGGAAGCTTGCCCTTTGTGTCTGTGCTTCCCTCATCTTGTTTCATTGCTTTTTATTCTGGATAGGTTTGTGTTACTAAAAATATTCATGTTTTTTTATGAGTTTTGAAAGATGTTGGGTGATTGTGAGGAGATTTGTGACTTAGGGTGAGTTTTGAAAGGTGTTTGGGTGATTGTGAGGAGATTTGTGACTTCGGGTGAGATTTGAAAGGTGTTTTGGGTGATTGTGAGGAGATTTGTGACTTCGGGTGGGTTTTGAAAGGTGTTTGGGTGATTGTGAGGAGATTTGTGACTTCGGGTGAGATTTGAAAGGTGTTTGGGTGATTGTGAGGAGATTTGTGACTTCGGGTGAGATTTGAAAGATGTTTGGGTGATTGTGAGGAGATTTGTGACTTCGGGTGAGTTTTGAAAGGTGTTTGGGTGATTGTGAGGAGATTTGTGACTTTGGGTGAGTTTTGAAAGATGTATAGGCTTGTTTGTCTGGGAAGATTTATGGTTTTCTGATGAGCTTTTGAAGGACGTATAGGGAATTGTGAGGAGATTTATGACTTATGGTGAGATTTGAATGATGTATAGGATTGTGTTGCTGGGAATTTACGGTTTTCTGATGAGGTTTTGAAAGATGTATAGGAAATTGTTGGAAGATTTACGACTTAAGGTGAGTTTTGACAGCCATAGGTTTGTGTTACCAAGAATATTCAAGTCTTTTAATGAGTTTCAGAGGATGTGTCGGTGGTTATGAGAACAATTATTATGACGAGTGAGTTTTGAAAGATGTGTCGATAATAAGTACTAGGAAGATTTATGTTTTTCTATTGAGTTTTGAAAGATGTATTGGCAATTGTGGGAAGATTTATGACCAGGGAGCTTTGAAAGATGTTGGTAATTAGTACTAGAAAGATTTATGTTTTTCTAAGGAGTTTGAAAAGATGTGTAGGTGGTGACGAGAAGAATTTCGACTGTCAGTGAGTTTTGAAAGATGTATAAGATTGTATTACTAAGGATATTCACTTGTCTATGAGTTTTGAAAAATGTATAGGTTTGTTACTAAGAATATTGATGTTTTTTTATGAGTTTTGAAAGATGTACTGGCAATTGTGAGGAGAATTATGATCAGTGAGTTTTGAAAGATGTATAAGATTGTATTACTAAGAATATTCACTTTTTTATGGGTTGAAAATGTATATTTATGTTACTAAGAATATTGATGTTTTTTTTATGAGTTTTGAAAGATGTACTGGTAATTGTGAGGAGAATTATGACTTTTACATTGAGTTTTGAAAGATGTACTGTCATAACCTACGAAATATGCTAATTCTCTCTCTCTCTCTCTCTCTCTCTCTTTCCAGGCTATATTAGGAGTTGTTTTGTGAATTGTACAGCCGATGTCTTTATTATGTTTACGAGACGCTGTGTGTGATTGTTACTTGTTTTTGTGTGACTAGCCTGTATTCAGAAATGCTCTGCTCTCTCACCATCACTATTTTTCCAGGCCACAGAGATGACTAGCGGGGTTTTCAAGAGTGCTTCTCCTGTTAATAATGTAGATATCTTGTCACTCTGCCTCTTGAACTGTAAAAACACCCTTAAAAAACCATTTATCCTTACTATAACTATTTTTCGAGGCCACAGAGATGACTAGCGGTGTTTTCAAGAGTGCTTCTCCAGTTAATAATGTAGAAATCTTGTCACTCTGCCTTTAGAACTAGAAAAAACACCTTAAAAACTTGAGTGCATTGAAATAAAAGGCTTGTAAACAGTGGAGCTATGGAGCAGAAGTGTTGGAGATTACCAGCCTTAGTGTTGTTTGCGGAATGTTAGGTTGGTACTTCTTATTCTGAAAAGACGAACTTGTATGACTTTCTGTATATACATTATTATTATTACTATTATTATTATTATTGCAAAAGGTCCATTTAAACCCTCTTCATTACTACAGGCATTATCAGAAGCAGTACATTTCACTTCCAAAGCAAAGCAAACCTGACCTTTTCACACTTCATATCATTGCCATTATTCCAACCAACACTTTTTTTTATATATATGATTTTAATTCTTGCTATTATTTTATTCATTTATGAGGTGGAATATAAGAAAAAAGAAAACTGTACCATTATTTTACTGTGTGTGTGTGTGTGTGTGTGTGTGTGTGTGTGTGTGTGTGTGTGTGTTGGGAAGTTTACAGAAAGATGACCAAAAGAAGAGATAATATGTGAGAGAGAGAGAGAGAGAGAGAGAGAGAGTGTGGGTCAGAGGAAGTTGATGAGTAAGATAAAAATATGAAGAAAACAAAGGAAGGAGAGAGAGAGAGAGAGAGAGAGAGAGAGAGAGAGAGAGAGAGAGAGAGAGAGAGAGGGGATGAGGGGTAGACAAAAGTTACAAGTTATTGATTTTCAGGAAAAGGTACTAACTCACTGAGAGAGAGAGAGAGAGAGAGAGAGAGAGAGAGAGAGAGAGAGAGAGAGAGAGAGAGAGGAAGTAATTAAGTGAGGAAGAGGAGTGTATAAGAGAGAAGGAGATGGGAGGGGAAGGGAGGGTTAAGAGAGAGAGAGAGAGAGAGAGAGAGAGAGAGAGAGAGAGACAAACACACACACACACACACACACACACACACACACACACACACACACACACACACACACACACACACACACCATTGTTCATAAGAGCTTCTCCACAATTTTCATATTACACTTACTAATAACAAGACAGTTTTTTCAAGAGTACAATGACCTTCTCAGTGACTCTGTATACACTACTACAGAGAACACCTTTGAGGAATACTGAAGGGATATGATGAATTAAGACACATTAACCCCTTCAGTACTGGGATGCATTTTTACCTTGAGATTTATGCACCGTTAGACCATTTTATTGACATTAGGAAGGATTTATGGAGGTCAGAAGATTAATGGCCACAGTCATTATTTTAACCCCTTCAGTACTGGGACACATTTTTTTTTTACCTTGAGATTTGTGCACCATTAGACCATTTTATTGACATTAAGAAGGGTTTATGGAGGTCAGAAGATTAATGGCCACAGTCTACACTATTTTAACCCCTTTAGTACTGGGACACATTTTTATCTTGAGATTTGTGAACCATTAGACCATTTTATACTGCTTTAGAAACTTGTGTGGGAGGATTAAAATAGTGAAGACTGTGGCCATTAATCTTCTGACTCCATAGACCCTTCCTGATATCAATAAAATGGTCTAATGGTACACAAATCTCATGGTAAAAAAATGTGTCCCAGTACTGAAGGGGTTAAAATAGTGAAGACTGTGGCCATTAATCTTCTGACCTCCTTATATCATTCCTAAAGTCAATAAAATGGTCTAATGGTACACAAATCTCATGGTAGAAATGTGTCCCAGTACTGAAGGGGTTAATATGATAAAT